>NC_132879.1:2369405-2406905 GCF_030463535.1 Salminus brasiliensis
TTATATTGATTGATTATACACAGATGCATATACACAGGTGCATTGAATATACACAGAGGAATTGAATATGCCTATATTGATTGAATATACACAGATGAATATACACAGGTGTATTGAATATTCATAGGTGCATTGAATATACACAGGTGCATTGAATATACACAGAAGAATTGAATATGCATATATTGATTGATTATACACAGATGAATATACACACAGATGCACTGAATATACACAGAGGAATTGAACATGCCTATATTGATTGAATATACACAGATGAATATTCACAGGTGTATTAAATATACACAGGTGCATTGAACATGCCTATATTGATTGAATATACACAGATGGATGTAATGTACATGAATGGATTGTATACACAGAGGGGAATATGGGCAGTTGAATATAGACAGACCAGTCCCTAAATATTAGAATAATCGTATTACATTAGTAATCAAGACACTCAGATCAGTGCAGGTAACTCAGCCTCTTTATATGGACGCAGAACCGGTCACAGCTCCTTATCAACCTTGTAGCTTTTTAATATCAATATGAGTCTCTCTGACACCGACATCTGTATGTAGATGAGGAGCTGGTTTGAGCTGTAGTGAGTCAGTGAGTCGCTGCCCCGAGGCTGAGGGTGTAGAACACAAAGACGGGGACTGTGTGTGTGTGTGTGTGTGTGTGTGTGTGTGTGTGTGTGTGTGTGTGTGTGTGTTGGGGGGGGTGCCATTAATGTGCAGCTGAGCTATGATTTCATTACACCAAAGAGACAAAGAGAGCGAGAGAGGGATGAGCCTGCCCAGGAGAGAAAGAGGAGGGACTGAAAGAGCAGGAGGAGAGATATAAATAGGGGGGTATGGGGAGGGAGGGAGAGAGAGAGAGAGAGAGAGAGAGAGAGAGAGAGAGAGAGAGAGAGAGAGACCGATAGAAAAGAGAAAGAAGAGCGCAAAAGAGAGACACTATCTTCTCCTTTCTTCTCCTCTCTTCTCTTCTCCTCATCTCCTCTTCTCCTCATCTCCTCTCCTCCTCTCCTCTCCTCCTCTTCTCCTCTCATCTCCTCTCTCCTCCTCTTCTCTTCTCTTCTCTTCTCATCTACTCTTCTCCTTTTATCTCTTCTTTTCTCTTCTCCTCTCCTCTTCTCTCTTCTCCTCTCTTTCCCTCTCCTCCTCTTCTCCTCTCATCTCCTCTCTCCTCCTCTCTCCTCCTCTTCTCCTCTCTCCTCCTCTTCTCCTCTATTCTCTTCTCCTCTCTTCTCCTATCCTCTCATCTCCTCACTTCTCCTCTTCTCCTCTCTTCTCCTTTCTTCTCATCTCCTCCTCTTTCTCCTCTCTTCTCCTCTCTTCTCTCTTCTCTCTCTCTCTCTTCTCTTCTTCTTCTTCTTCTCTTCTTCTCTTTCTTCTTTCTTTCTTCTTCTTCTCCTTCTTTCTCTTCTCTCTTCTCTTCTCTTCTCCTCTCTTCTCTCTTCTCCTCTCTTCTCCTTCTCTTCTCATCTTCTTCTCTTCTCCTTTCTTCTCATCTCCTATCTTTTCTTCTCCTCTCCTCTCCTCTCTATTTTCCCTCTTCTCTTCTCTTTTCTTCCTTTTTCTTTTTCTCCTTTTGATATATTAGTTTTCTCCCGTTTCTCTTGGTAAATATATACGTTGTTTGGGCAGTATGATGATAGCATCACCTAGGGTTCCCATGGTAACTGCTATGTCACCCCTTTATGAAGCTTTTCCCATCCTGCCATCCACATCTCCCTCTGTCTTATCCATCCTTCTATACCCTCTTTCCCCATCCACCCCCTTCTCCTGCCCTCCCTCCCTTCCTCATTCATCCCATCACTCAGTGCCTTCTGTCCTTCAAGTATCTCTCTATCCTCTCCATCCTCCACCCCTTTGTCCTTCTACATGTCCTTTTGTCTCCTCTCCATCTCTTATCCTCTCATTCCTCTATCCCTTCATCTTTTTCATTCCTCTATCCCTTCATCTTTTTCATTCCTCTATCCCTTCATCTTCTTCATCCCTCTATCCCCTAACTTTACACATACATTCCTCTGTACTGCTCCATTCCCTCCATCCACCTGTCCTTTTCTCTTCTTCCTTCATCCCTTCATCTCTCCATTCCTCTATCTCTATCCCTTCATCCCTCTATCCTTTCATCCCTTCATCCCTCTATCCTTTCATCCCTCCATCCCTCTATCCTTTCATTCCTTCATCCCTTTATCCTTTCATCCCTCTATCCTTTCATCCCTCCATCCCTCTATCCTTTCATCCCTTCATCCCTCTATCCTTTCATCCCCCCATTCCTCTATCCCTCTATCTCTATGACTCCATCCCTCCATTCCTCTATCCCCACCCCTTCATCCCTTCATCCCTCTATTCTTTCATCCGATCAACCCTTCATTCATCTATCCCAACCCCTCCATCCCTCCATTCCTCTATCTCTATCACTCCATCCCTCCATTCCTCTATCCCCACCCCTTCATCCCTCTATCCTTTCATCCCTTCACCCCTTCATCCCTTCATTCATGTATCCCAACCCCTCCATTCCTCCATCCCTCTATCCCTCTAACTCTATCCCTTCATCCCTCCATCCCTCTATCCCCACCCCTTCATCCCTTCATCCCTCTATCCTTTCATCCCTTTATCCCTCCATCCCTCCATTCTTACCCCTTCCTCCCTCCTTCCCTCTATCCATACCCCTCCTTCTATCCATCCTTCCCTATGTCCTTTCCCCCTTATCTCGCCCTCCCTTCCTCCTTCAACCCTCCTTCCCTTCATCCTTACCCCTTCCTCCCTTCTTCCAAGGTTGAAGACCTTGCCCCTCCAACCCTCTTTCGTTCACCCCTTCATCCTTCTATTCTTGTCCCTTAATCCCCCCATTGTCTCCTTTCCTCTCTCTCTCTCTGTCATCCCTCCATCTCTGCTGTGAGAGGATGAGTGAAGGTGCAGATGAGACCGGCACAGATGTTTTTTTTATTTGTGGCTTTTCCTACCAGTGTGTGTGTGTGTGTGTGTGTGTGTGAGAGAGATAGATATATATATAGAGAGAGAGTTTGGTCAAAGTTTTAGTTGACACCTACCTAAACTCTCTCTCTCTCTCTCTCTCTCTCTCTCTCTCTCTCTGTATTTGGCACCACTGCTTTCTATTTGTCTCTGGCATACACACTGCAATCAGCCAACCAGGACTGACCACACACACACACACACACACACTCCTGGCACTTTAGTTTTACAGTCTCTCTCTCTCTCTCTCTCTGTCTCTCTCTCTGTCTCTCTCTCTCTCTCTCTCTGACTTGGCAGGGTAGGAGTGTGTGTGAGTCTCACTCCACTTATAGAGTGATGTGCTGATTTGTGCAGTTTTGTGGATTTATGTAAATGCTTTGTTTGGGGGCGGGGCTTCATCTGTTCTGATGTATGCCTAATTCTGGAGGGTGGAGTTTACCTGCTTCTCTCTCTCCCTACTTTCGGTCCTGCGGTCTGAGCTCTGGGTAGGAGCGGAGTGGACAGATCACACTGTTTTATGGTCAGAGCTGTGTGACCTTTCCGAAAGCTGCTGTGGTACTTTTCTTCTTCCACAGCAGGCAAAAGTATTGGGACACCTGCTCGCTCACTGCTTCTTCTGAAACCGAGGATACTGATAAGAGCTGATCCTGCTTTTGTTGCTTTTGTAACTGTCTCTACTGTCCAAGGCTTTCTAATAGATTATGGAGGAACATTGCTGTGAGGAATTGATTGCATTCTGTGACAAGAGCGTTAGTGAGGTCAGGATGTTGAATGATCACAGCCTCCCCAACTGATCCCAGTCAAAAGTTTGTTCCCCTGCTCCACAGTTCAATGCTGAGGGGGGAGGGGGGGCTTTATACCCCTCTAGCCCACGCCTGGCATGAGGCAGCATGGTGCCAAAGGGTAATGTTGATCTGCTTCTGAGAGTCCTATTCTATTGGCAGTACTTCTCTAAAGGGGCTAGTCAAGCTGTGTGTGTGAAATTGCACATCTGTGCCAGCAATGTGTGCAGCTTAAAGTGATGCATTCATTAGAAGAGGTGTCCACAAACATTTGGACGTAAAGGTATTTGTATGTTTTGGGCTGTTTTATTTGTAGATGGGCTGTTTTGTCTGTAGTGTGGGCTGTTATTTCTGTAGGTGGGTGGTTTTATGTAGGTGGGTTTTGTCTGTAGGTGGGTTGTTCCGCCTGTAGGTGGGCTGTTTTGTCTGTAGATGAGTTGCTTTGTATGTGGGTGGGTTTTTTTATTGGGTATTTTGTCTGTAGCTGGGTTGCTTTGTGTGAGGTTTGTTAGTAATGCTATGATATGTTCTTTTGTCTGTAATGTAGGTGGGCTATTTTGTCTGTATGTGGGTTGTTTTGTCTGTAGGTGGGTTGTTTTGTCTGCAAGTAAGTTGTTTTTGTCTCTAGGTGGGTTGTTTTTGTTCTGTTAGTGGGCTATTTTGTCTGTAGGTGGGTTGTTTTTGTCTGTAGGTGGGCTGCTTTTTTCTAAGGATTGGCTGTTTTGTCTGTAAGTGGGTTGTTTTTGTCTGTAAGTGGGTTGTTTTTTTCTAAAGATGGGATGTTCTGCCTTTAGGTGGGTTGTTTTTGTCTCTAGGTGGGTTGTTTTGTCTGTAAGTGGGCTGTTTTGTCTGTAGGTGGGCTGTATTTTCTGTTGATGGGTTGTTTTGTCAGTAAGTGGGTTGTGTTGTCTATAGGTGGGTTGTTTTGTCTGTAGGTGGGTTGTTTTTGTCTGTAGATGGGTTGTTTTGTCTGTAAGTGGGCTATTTTGTCTGTAGGTGGGTTGTTTTTTTCTAAAGATGGGCTGTTCTGCCTTTAGGTGGGTTGTTTTGTCTGTAGGTGGGTTGTTTTTGTCTGTAGGTGGGTTGTTTTGTCTGTAAGTGGGCTATTTTGTCTGTAGGTGGGTTGTTTTTGTCTCTAGGTGGGTTGTTTTTGTTCTGTTAGTGGGCTGTTTTGTCTGTAGGTGGGCTGTATTTTCTGTTGATGGGTTGTTTTGTCTCTAGGTGGGCTGTTTTGTCTACAGGTGGGCTGTTTTGTCTGTAGGTGGGTTGTTTTGTCTGTAGGTGGGTTGTTTTGTCTGTAGGTGGGCTGTTTTGTTCTGTAAGTGGGCTATTTTGTCTGTAGGTGGGTTGTTTTTGTCTGCATGTGGGTTGTTTTGTCTGTAGGTGGGCTGTTTTTTCTGTTGATGGGTTGTTTTGTCTCTAGGTGGGTTGTTTTGTCTATAGGTGGGCTGTTTTGTCTCTAGGTGGGTTGTTTTGTCTGTAGGTGGGCTGTTTTGTCTGTAAATGGATGGTTTTGTCTGTAGGTGGGCTGTTTTGTTCTGTAAGTGGGCTATTTTGTCTGTAGGTGGGTTGTTTTTGTCTCTAGGTGGGTTGTTTTTGTTCTGTTAGTGGGCTGTTTTGTCTGTAGGTGGGTTGTTTTGTCTGTAAATGGATGGTTTTGTCTGTAGGTGGGTTGATTTGTCTGTAGGTGGGTTGTTTTTGTCTCTAGGTGGGTTGTTTTTGTTCTGTAAGTGGGCTGTTTTGTCTGTAAGTGGGTTGTTTTGTCTTTAGGTGGGCTGTTTCATCTGTAGGTGGGCTGTTTGTTCTAAAGGTGGGCTGTTTTAAGTGTAGTGTAGGCAGATTTCTTTCTGTATGTTCTTCTGTCTGCATTGCAGGTTGTAGGTGGGCTGTTTTGTCTATAGGTGGGCTGTTTTGTCTGTAGGTGGGCTGTTTTATGTGTAGTGTGGGTAGATTTTATGTGTTTTATGTGTAGTGTGGGCAGATTTCTTTTTGTACAGTGCATTGCTTTGTCTGTTGGTGGGTTGTTTGGTCTGTAATGTGTGTGTGTTGTTTTGTCTGTGTTGTTTATGAACTCTGGTAAAGCTTTAATATTAACGCTTAGTTCTGCTCTGGTACTTCAAACCTCCAAAAACAGACACAAACAAACAAGCAGCGAACTATGTATTATTCACTACCACTGGACGAGCTATTACACATGCAATCACAGTCCCACACTTGTACCCGGACTCTCAGAACTCTCAGAACTAGATGAGCAGAGTTTTTCAGCTAGAGCTGAGCATGTTTAAACTAGTTGGAGTGGACACTCAGTGGTCAGTATGTTTGGGTGAATTATGAGTGTATTTAAGAAAGGGCAGTAGCCTCTGCCTTCGATTACAGTAGGAGCTCAACACTACTACTTATGCCTCTGCATTATTGGACGCAGAAGTGTGATAATGGTCGTCTGTAACTAAGTCCATGCATGCGCAAATGAGTACACGTGCACAGCAAGGGCATAGGGGTCATTTTAACCTTCTTACAAATGTTGCTGGTAACATTGGGATTGTTTACTGTTCCCCTCCGGGAAAGCAGGTGTCAGTATCTAGAAGATTACAGTCAGTGTCATATGCAGTATTCTGGAGTTGCCGATTGAGGATTGAGGACATCTGGCAAAGTTGTCTTTCAACAAGTTTGTGTCTGGCTGGGGAACTGCTGAGCTGCCTGAGCTGAAGCGTGGAGAAGAAGCTGTAGATGGTCGAGAGCAATGATGCAATGGCCAAAGCAGTCTGGGAATGATCGGTTCAGAGCTGTAACTCATCGAATATTCGGAAGTGATCTGTATCTTTAATCTGTAGCGTGAAAATGTCAATACGAGGTCAACATACCGGTCCAGTCGTCCACTGTGACTACGCTGATTACGACGCACCTATCAGTTTGCGATATCACAACGCATCCCAGGATAATTCAGTCGGTTTTAAGCTAAAGCCTGAGTCTCTCTGAGAAGGTCAGATAAAGGGGACAGGGAGAGAGACAGAGGGGGAGACAGGGAGAGACTAAAGCCAATAGAAGAAAAGCTGTAGCGGCGCTGGGGACAACAGCTAACGGCGCTAGCGCTCGGGGGATCGGAGCGAGGGAAGAGTAGACAAATTGGAAGGGAAAGATGAAGAGTAGGAGGAGAGAGAGGAGGAGTGTGGAGATGGGCGATCCGTCCCCGAGGTGTACGTTTCCACTAATTAAAGTGGGCGAGGGTGCTGCGGGGCCTGTGGGTAAGGGCTCTCTCTCTCCCCACGCTAATTACTGCAGCTGAGGGAAGGAAAAGGTGGACAGCCACTTCCTCCAGCGTGGGAACTTCCTCTGTGTCCAAAATACACACAGGAACTATCAGTCAGCAGCTCGTCCAGAGATGCTCTGCTTCGTCACGCTGCTCTGCTTTGGTGTCTTCATTTTCTTGGCTAGGCTAATCCGCATGCTAATCACCTCTGCTAAGGTTTTAACAGAGCGGCTGGATTCGAGTTGAATCTAAATATAGCAAGTCTTTAAGTGTTGTCGCTTTCCGTAAACAAGAGTGTAATCTAAGAGGGCAGTTTTGACAAAATGTGGTGCAGTCCACCCTCCAGTTCCCGAAGACGGTGTGTGTGGTTTTGGTGGAAGTGTGTTGGTGTAGCTCAACAAACGTCTCTGGGATGTTTCCCAGGATTGGTGATGTCTCTACGTTGTGGCTGGGACATTTCCTAGGCTGTTAATGTCTCTGTATTGTGGCTATGACATTTCCTATTCTGGTGATGTCTCTGTGTTGTGACAGGGACATTTCTTAGGTTGATGATGTCTCTTTACTTAGACGGGACATACTGTAGGCTGTTAATGTCTCTATATTGTGGCTGGGACATTTCCTTTTTCTGAGGATGTCTCTGTGTTGTGACAGGGACATTTCCTAGACTGGTCATGTTTCTATATTGTGGTTGAGACATTTCCTATTCTGAGGATGTCTCTAAATTGTGGCTGGGACATTTCCTATTCTGATGATGTCTCTGTGTTGTGACAGGGACATTTCTTAGGTTGATGATGTCTCTTTACTTAGATGGGACATATTGTAGGCTGGTAATGTCTCTATATTGTGGCTGGGACATTTCTTATTTCTGATGATGTCTCTGTGTTGTGACAGGGACATTTCTTAGGTTGATGATGTCTCTTTACTTAGACGGGACATATTGTAGGCTGGTAATGTCTCTATTTTGTGGCTGAGACATTTCTTATTTCTGAGGATGTCTCTGTGTTGTGACAGGGACATTTCCTAGGCTGGTCATGTTTCTATATTGTGGTTGAGACATTTCCTATTCTGAGGATGTCTCTAAATTGTGGCTATGACATTTCCTATTCTGATGATGTCTCTGTGTTGTGACAGGGACATTTCTTAGGTTGATGATGTCTCTTTACTTAGACGGGACATACTGTAGGCTGTTAATGTCTCTATATTGTGGCTGGGACATTTCCTTTTTCTGATGATGTCTCTGTGTTGTGACAGGGACCTTTCCTAGACTGGTCATATTTCTATATTGTGGTTGAGACAATTCCTATTCTGAGGATATCTCTAAATTGTGTCTGGGACATTTCATATTCTGGTGATGTCTCTGTGTTGTGACAGGGACATTTCTTAGGTTGATGATGTCTCTTTACTTAGATGGGACATATTGTAGGCTGGTAATGTCTCTATATTGTGGCTGGGACATTTCTTATTTCTGATGATGTCTCTGTGTTGTGACAGGGACATTTCTTAGGTTGATGATGTCTCTTTACTTAGACGGGACATATTGTAGGCTGGTAATGTCTCTATATTGTGGCTGAGACATTTCTTATTTCTGAGGATGTCTCTGTGTTGTGACAGGGACATTTCCTAGGCTGGTCATGTTTCTATATTGTGGTTGAGACATTTCCTATTCTGTTTATCTCTACATTGTGTATGGGACATTTCATATTCTGGTGATGTCTCTGTGTTGTGACAGGGACATCACCAGAATCGTCTTCACCAGAATCTTCTTAGGTTGATGATGTCTCTTTACTTAGACGGGACATCTTGTAGGCTGGTCATGTTTCTATATTATGGCTGATGCATTTCCTAGGCTGGTAATATCTCTATATTGTGGCTGGGACATTTCTTTTTTCTGATGATGTCTCTGTGTTTTGACAGGGACATTTCCTAGGCTGGTCATGTTTCTATATTGTGGCTGAGACATTTTCTATTCTGAGGATGTCTCTATATTGTGGCTGGAACATTTCTTTTTTCTGATGATGTCTCTGTGTTGTGACAGGGACATTTCCTAGACTGGTCATGGTTCTATATTGTGGCTGAGACATTTCCTATTCTGAGGATGTCTCTATATTGTGGCTGGGACATTTCTTTTTTCTAATGGTGTCTCTGTGTTGTGACAGGGACATTCCCCAGGTTGTTGATGTCTTTTTTACTGTGGGGTATTTCCTAGGCTGGTAATGTCTCTATATTGTGGCTGGGTTGTTTCATAGGCTGGTAATGTCTCTATGTTGTGACAGGGACATTTCTTAGACTGGTAATGTCTCTATATTGTGACAGGGACATTTCTTAGACTGGTAATGTCTCTATATTGTGGCTGAGACATTTTCTAGGTTGGTGATGTGTCTTTAGTGTAACAGGTTCATTTGCTAGGCTGGTCATTTTTCTATTTTGTGCTTGAGACATTTCCTAAGCTGGCATGATGTCTCTACATCATGACTGGGATGTTTCCTGGGCTGTCTCTACATCTCAGCCGGACTGTGTCCTGGGATGCTGGTGTCTCTATATTGAAGCTGGGATATTTTAAAATCAAGTCAAATGAAATCAATACAAACTCGAGTACCATTTCTATTAGTAGAATCACTATGGGTATGTTAGCCAGCTGGGTATATTATTAGCATGTATTCACACAGTGCGTCTAGCTTAGTTGTAGAATTCGAGGTCATACCGTTGCAGTCTGTATGTTTTTATGGTTGTAATGACCGCTGTCGGTCATCTCCGCATACATGTGTTGTATAAGTAAGCAGCCCTGCTGTGAAAGTCCAGGGGATTCATGAGCACCAATCTCATCTTTCATTTCGATCTAAAGATAACTTCACTCCAGAGTTTATCGTTTTTTTGTTGCTCCCATCTGCTGCAGCGAGCGCAGAAACCAGAAACCCATCAGTTTACAAACAACGCAACTTCTCAGTAGGGTTTCATCTCCGACTGATGCTAGACGAGATATACACTCTCTACAAAATCTTGAGGCAGCGGAAGAAAATTGGGTTTTTAAATTCGGAACACAACTTTCTGCTGTTTATTTTTTATCGAAACACCATAAAACTGATTTTCTTTATGAACCCTGCAGAGTAAACAAACCTCCAGACCACCAATGCTAAAGTTTGGATATAGATATGTGTTGCAGAGACGTGTATAAAATGTAATTTCACAAGTTTCAAGACAAGGAACCTGTAAAAAAAAAAAAAGTCAAAGGTCAAGAATTTCAAATGAATTAAGAATAAAGTTCAAAAACACTTTAGATGGTTTGTGGACATGGAAGAACCTTACCTTAAGTTTATTTATAGCATCCAGTATGAACAAAATTATTCAGAATGAAGTTCTACTGAAGTTAATATTCGGTGAATACCTGGTGTGAAGTTCTAATAACAAAATAAATGTCCAGTATCCGGTATTATAACAAAGTGAACAAAAGTAATATTCAGTATGAATTTCTTATTATTAAATATTCAGTCTGAATATTAATAATAATATTCAGACTGAAGTCTGTACTCTACTGAAACTAATATCCACAATAAAGTTCTAATAGAATTCTAATTCTAATAGAATTGATTAGAACAAAATGAACAAAATGAATATCCAGTATCATTTTTATTTAAAATTAATGTTCAGAATGAAGTTCTGATGAAATTAATAATATACAAAGTGAACAAAAGTAATATTCAGTATGAATTTCTAATGAAATAAATATCCAGCAATTAGTATTATAACAAAAATAAAATTCAGTATGAATTTCTTATTATGAAATGAATATTCAGAATGAATGAAACTTACTGTACTGAAACTAATATCCACAATGAAGTTCAAATAAATTTCTTATGAAATTAATATTCATAATTGAATAATAACAGAAACAAACACAATGAATATCCATTGTGGATTGCTGAAGGAATGATTGTTCAGAATGAAGTTCTAATAAAATAAATATCCAGTATCCAGTATTATAACAAATCAAACAAGCTGAATATTCAGTATGAATTTCATTTTCAATTAATATTCCGAAGTTCTACTGAAATCCATATCCAGTATGAAGTTTTAATAAAACAGATATCCACTATCCATTATTAGCCAAACAAACTAAATTAATATCCAGTATGAAGTTCTAACTAACTAAATATTTACTAATTAGTATTGTAATTAAATAAACAAAGTGACTATCCAGTATGAATTTCATATATGAAATTATTTTTAGTCTATTTACTAATTTACTGATTAGCACGATCCAGTTCACATTGTTGCTAATTCATGCTACTGGCTTCCATTCTCAGCCGTTTGGTTTCTTCAGCGCACCTGGTCTGAACTCTCTCCCTTTCTGTTTTCTAGCTGTTTTGAAACCCTAAGAGAAACGAATTCTCTGTGTTTTAGAGGATGTCCCATCAGGGCGTGGTGGTGTTTGGCTCTACTGTAATCAGCACCCCAATCTGCTCCTGTCTGAGCGAGGGGTGGAGGAGCAGAGTGATATCATGCAGAGTGAGGCTCGGAGGACACACTCCTGGAGTGATTGCGCTGGCCTGAGGGCTGTGTTGTTATTCAAAGCTCTGAGAAGCTGCTGTGGCGCTGAGCTCTGAGGTCATGACGCCGTGACAAAGAAATGGCACCTCTTGATTAAAGCTGTTTTCCGGTCCTGGAGTTTTTCTATTCCACTGCTGCTTCTCAGTAAATCTGTTTATTGTCCACCACTGACGTCCTGTTGGCGGTTTTCCTGGACTACATTACAGTGAAGTGCCCAACAGGTTCAAGATATTAACCGGGTAAGTTTCAGGTATAAACTCAGAGTCAGCTACACTCAAGCTATTAGGAATCATTATAATATTATACATTATAACATTATAAAATATCCCATAATAATATGTAGTAACAGGCTGGTCAGGATCAAAACTCAACTCGTTATTTTCCATGATGGAGAACCCTTTTTTTTAACGTTACAGGATTCTATGGTAAAGAACAGTTTACCTGCCTATATGTGTACCAGTAGTACCAATACCAATATCTAATATTTAAGTATTTGCTGATACAGAGTACCAATACCAATATCTGATCCTCAAGTATTTGCTAATACAGGGTACCAATACCAATATCTAATCCTCGAGTACTTGCTGATACAGAGTACCAATACCAATATCTGATCCTCAAGTATTTGTCGATACAGAGTACCAATACCAATATCTGATCCTCAAGTATTTGTCGATACAGAGTACCAATACCAATATCTGATCCTCAAGTATTTGTCGATACAGAGTACCAATACCAATATCTGATCCTCAAGTACTTGCCAATGCAGAGTACCAATACGATACACAATCCTCAAGTGTGATATCACTTTTTCCCTTCTGATACCAATACTTGAAGTATCTTCAAGTATTTACTGATTACTGATTCTAAGTACTGAAACCAACTCAATCTAACATAAATACAAAATAAGGGTTGTACTGATACTGATACTTCACCCTTTTTATTAATATCATTATCTACCACTTTGAGTACCAATATCGATACCTCCCGAAACGGAGTACCGATGTCAGTACTCGCTCTCCAATTATCTACCGATAATGAGTACTGATACTGATACCAACTCAATCTAACACAAATTATGAGTAACACTTTTCCCTCCTCTGATATGGATAAGTATCTACCACTTTGAGTATCAATACCAATACCTGATCCTCAAGTATCTACCGGTAAGGAGTTCTGATACCAAGTTGATATAACTTAAGTACAAAACTGGGATTGTACTGATACTACTTTTTCCCATTCCAATATCATACTTCGCCCTTAGGTACCTGCTGATACTGAGTACTGATATCATTACTCGCTCTCCAAGTATCTACCGATAATGAGTACTGATACCAACTCAATATACCTTGAGTACAAAAAAGGGATACCAATACTGATCCTCAAGTGTCTACTGATCTGTTTCTGTTGTACCAATAACACTTTTTCCTCCTCTGATATGGTTAAGTAACTTCGAGTACAATGCCGATACTCGATCTCCCAATACTGAGTACCAATGTCAGTACTTGCTCTCCAAATATCTACCGATAATGAGTACTGATACCAACTTGATTTTACAAAATAGGGGTCGCACTGATACCACTTTTCCCCTTCCAACACGATACTTCATCCTCAGGTACCTGCCAGTACTGAGTACTGATACTAATACTGATCCTCAAGTGTCTGCAGATACAAAGTACCAGTACCAATATGTAATCCCTAAGGTTCTGCCCATACTAAGTGCCAATACGATACATGTTCCTCAAGTATATAACTACAGAGTACTGATATCAATACCTAATCCTCAAGTATCTCCCGATACTGAGTACTGATAATTGTACTCACTCTCTAAGTATCTACCGGTAATGAGTACTGATACCAGCTCAATATAACTTAAGTACATAGTGGCAGTACTGAAGCCACTTTTCCCCCTCTAATATGATCCTTCACCCTCAGGTATCTCCCAGTACTGAGTACTGATACCAGTACTGATCCTCAAGTACCTACCGATTGTTAGTACTGATACTGATACTGATACCAACTCAATGTAAGATAACTACTCAAAATTTGCTTATAGATTTCATTGTTCTGGTAAATGCTATGTTCTTTGCCACAAATCAAATTACTCTATATTTTACTGGTTGAGTAACTTCCCCCTCTCTCTCTCACTCTCTCTCGCTCTCTTTCCCTCTCTCTCTCCGCCTCCACACTCTGGGACCGAGCCGGCTGCCGAGCTGCTTGGCTGATTGCATCTGATATTTGATATCGGATATGGTTAATAGGCGAAAGAAGAGCGGGAGAAGGAAACGGACACTCAAGCTCCATCTGCTTGGTTTAATTACTGTGAGCGTAAATACTCAGACCAGTGTAGGCTGGCTAATTAAAATAACATATGGAGCTGGAGGACGGGCCTTCTTCTCCTGCTTTCTCCTTCTTTTCTCCGACTGATTCAGGCTGCATTTATCAAACACAGCCCATGTTTTCCTTTCACTTGAGTTCAGCTTTATCTCTCTGGTGTTTTATCTATGTGTCCTTCTCCAGCTCTCAACGAATGGAGGGTTTTGTTGAGAGCTCTCCACGTCTTTGTTAGATCTTCATTTACAACAGAGCTGTCGCCCCTCTCGTCATCGTGGCATACACTCATAAAAAGTAAAAGTGCTACGAATGGTTCTTTGAGCGATACCATAGAGGAGCCACTTTTTTGTTTTGTAAAAAACAGATGTGTGAGTTTGAAGGTAACCTTTTAAAGGCTTAAATAACCTTCTGTTGAGGTCAAGGTTCTTTACCAATGTCAAGGTTCTTCTCCAACTTAGTAATTTCATTTCAATTGCATGACATTTACTCCAACATATCTGGAGGAAAAGTGGCTTAAACACAACCAGAGCTCTAGAAGAATACAGAGTACCGATACCAATATCTGATCCTCAAGTACTTGCTGATACAGAGAACCAATACCAATATCTGATCCTCAAGTACTTGCTGATGCAGAGTACCAATACCAATATCTGATCCTCAAGTACTTGCTGATGCAGAGTACCAATACCAATATCTGATCCTCAAGTACTTGCTGATGCAGAGTACCAATACCAATATCTGATCCTCAGGTACTTGCTGATACAGAGTACCAATACCAATATCTGATCTTCAAGTACTTGCTGATATAGAGTACCGATACCAATATCTGATCCTCAAGTACTTGTTGATACAGAGTACCAATACCAATATCTGATCCTCAAGTACTTGTTGATACAGAGTACCAATACCAATATCTGATCTTTAAGTATTTGCCGAAATAGAGTACCAATACCAATATCTGATCTTTAAGTATTTGCCGAAATAGAGTACTAATACCAATTATCTGATCCTTAAGTTCTTGTTGATACAGAGTACCAATACCAATATCTGATCCTTAAGTACTTGTTGATACAGAGTACCAATACCAATATCTGATCTTTAAGTATTTGCCGATATAGAGTACCAATACCAATATCTGATCCTCAGGTACTTGCCAATACAGAGTACCAATACCAATATCTAATCATAATGAATACTGATTCCAACTTGATATAACCTAAGTACAAAATTGGGGTTGTACTGATACTACTTTTTCCCCTTTCAATATCATACTTCATCCACAAGTATTTGCCAGTACTGAGTACTGATACCAATACTGATCCTCAAGTGTATGCAGATACAAAGTACCAATACCAATATCTAATCCCTAAGGTTCTACCCATACTAAGTGCTAGTATGATGAACATGTTCCCCGAGTATATAACTACAGAGTACTGATAACAATAGCTCATCCACAAGTATCTACCAATACCTAATCCTCAAGTATCTTCCGATACTGAGTACTGATAATTGTACTCGCTCTCTAAGTATCTACCAGTAATGAGTACTGATACCAACTCAATATAACTTAAGTACATAGTGGCAGTACTGAAGCCATTTTTCCCCTTCTAATGTGATACTCTGTCCTCAAGTATCTCCCAGTACAGAGAAAAGTGGCTCAAACACAACCAGAGCTCTAGAACCACAGATATCAGAATCAGAATCAGGTTTATTGGCCAAGTATGTTCACGTACACAAGGAATTTGTTCTGGCTGCTAGTGACTCTCTAATGTTAACAATATACAGCTACTCTACATATAATTTACAGACAATACACAACATACATGATATGAGTAATGGTGCAGTAACACAGTAACTGTAGGATAAGAGTGATAAGAGTTTATCAGTAATATCTATGGCCTGTAGTTGATGGTGGTGATCAGCTGTTGAGGAAAGTGATGGCCTGAGGGTAAAAACTGTTGTGTTTGACAGTCTTGGATGTATATTAATGTAATTTTCATGTTCCACACTGCAGATCTAGACTGTTCTGTGAGCTTCTAAAAACACTCCTCAATGCAGCAGGCTTGTCCATTAACAGGGTCTAAAGGGAATAGAACACAGCGGTAAAAACAAAGGATCTGAACTGGATCAGACTTAAAATAGCCAGTACCCGATCCATTACAATATGCCTGGAATCCCATAGAATAACTACTTTTGGTTCTAAAAAGATCAGATGTGTGACTTTCAAGAACCTTTCAGAGGCTCAAATATCATGATCAAGTATCACGATGTCAAGGTTCTTTACCCATGTGAGAGGTATTTTCCAACTTGTAAAGCAGAGAATTTCTATCGTAGTTTCATTTCAGTTGCATACAATAGACAATCATCTGAAGGCAAAGTGTCTTAAACACAATCAGAGCTCTAGAACCACAAATTTTAGGTTAGGTTTTCAGATATATTCACAAATACTGCAGATCTAAACGGTCATGTTACCTTGAGAATGTTCCTCACTACAGCAGGCTGGGAATAATGTCCTAAAGGAGACCAAAGCACTTTACTAGAACACAGTGGTAAAAACAGAGGATCAGAACTGGATCAGACTTAAAATAGCCAATACCCGATCAGATCAAGGCATTCCTAAGTGATGCTAGGGTTCTACAATTTGATTAAAGTCTATTGTTAACGCTCTAGATTAAATGTGTTTTGAATGATGCCATAGAAGAAGCATGATTGGTTGAGATTTATGAGATTTTCCCATTGAAATCGAGATGTGAGAGTTTTATTTCGTCATGGTATAAAATAGTCAAATGAACTGAAAATACACTGAGGAGGAGGTGGAGCTACAGTCTCTCATTAGGGTGAATATTAATAACGCTCTAAATGTAGGTATTGTGATATACACTGAGGAGGCGGAGCTACAGTCTCTCATTAGGGTGAATATTAATAACACTCTAAATGTAGGTATTGTGATATACACTGAGGAGGAGGAGCTACAGTCTCTCATTAGGGTGAATATTAATAACGCTCTAAATGTAGGTATTGTGATATACACTGAGGAGGAGGAGGAGCTACAGTCTCTCATTAGGGTGAATATTAATAACGCTGTAAATGTAGGTATTGTGATATACACTGAGGAGGCGGAGCTACAGTCTCTCATTAGGGTGAATATTAATAACGCTCTAAATGTAGGTATTGTGATATACACTGAGGAGGCGGAGCTACAGTCTCTCATTAGGGTGAATATTAATAACGCTCTAAATGTAGGTATTGTGATATACACTGAGGAGGCGGAGCTACAGTCTCTCATTAGGGTGAATATTAATAACGCTCTAAATGTAGGTATTGTGATATACACTGAGGAGGAGGAGGAGCTACAGTCTCTCATTAGGGTGAATATTAATAACGCTGTAAATGTAGGTATTGTGATATACACTGAGGAGGCGGAGCTACAGTCTCTCATTAGGGTGAATATTAATAACGCTCTAAATGTAGGTATTGTGATATACACTGAGGAGGCGGAGCTACAGTCTCTCATTAGGGTGAATATTAATAACGCTCTAAATGTAGGTATTGTGATATACACTGAGGAGGAGGAGCTACAGTCTCTCATTAGGGTGAATATTAATAACGCTCTAAATGTAGGTATTGTGATATACATTGAGGAGGCGGAGCTACAGTCTCTCATTATGGTGAATATTAATAACGCTCTAAATGTAGGTATTGTGATATACACTGAGGAGGCGGAGCTACAGTCTCTCATTAGGGTGAATATTAATAATGCTCTAAATGTAGGTATTGTGATATACACTGAGGAGGAGGAGGAGCTACAGTCTCTCATTAGGGTGAATATTAATAACGCTCTAAATGTAGGTATTGTGATATACACTGAGGAGGAGGAGCTACAGTCTCTCATCAGGGTGAATATTAATAATGCTCTAAATGTAGGTATTGTGATATACACTGAGGAGGAGGAGGAGCTACAGTCTCTCATTAGGGTGAATATTAATAACGCTCTAAATATAGGTATTGTGATATACACTGAGGAGTGTTTATATGTATTTATGTATGTTCCATGATGTGTATATATGTGTATGAGTGTGTGTTAGTGTGTGTGTGTGTGTGCAGGCGCCCCAGGCTGAGCCCTTACCACTCATAACTGCTTTAGTTTGATGGCTTCATCACCATCCCTTCTCTCTCTCTCTCTCTCTCTCTCTCTCTCTCTCTCTCTCACCCCCCCCCTCCTGTCCTCAGTAACCCAGTTACTGCTTTAGCACTGAGGCAAACCGTGAGAGAACGAGCCAATTAAAGGAAGAGCGCGAGCGAGCGAGAGAATGAACGAGAACGAGAGAGACAAAATATAGGGATAGAAGGAAGTAGAGAGCGAGCGAGCGAGAGAGAGAGAGAGAAACAGAATGCACTGATTAATAGATATAGATTTTTCTATTATTTAATCATTTATTTTATAGTGTTTACTGAATTTTGTGTAATTGGATTCATTTTTGTATTTAATTGCTATTATTGTTATTGATTTATTATTATTTCTGATATTAATTTTATCATTTATATAATTATATCAGATTTATTCTGCGTTAATGTTTGTTTGTTTTGGCAACAACTAAAACAATCATACCAAATATGCTTAATCAGCCATACCACCCTGAGAACGCCCAATCCCATTAGCTATTAGGGCTATTGATCACAGGGTTGTGGGTTCGATACCCGGGCTCGGCAAGTTGCTACTGTTGGACCCTTGAGCAAGGCTCCCTGGGCGCTGGGGTTGGCGGCCCACCGCTCTGGTGTGCTCACTGCCCCTAGTTCACTAGTGTGTGTGTGTGTGTGTGTGTGTGTGTGTGTGTGTTTACTACTACAGATGGGTCAAATGCAGAGGACACATTTCGCTGTACAGATATGTGCACCTTTACCTTTACAAAGAACGCCAACCTGAGAGATGAGAGACTACAGACCTTACCTTAAGATGCAAACCACTGGTAACCCTCAAGAACAGACAGATCGGATTAGCCTGATTAGAGGTCAAAAAGGTCAGGTCAGGTCAAATTAGACAGTAACCTTAACCTTGAATCAACCTTTGGGTTAGATTAGACCCTGACCCTAACCTAACCTAACCCTAAATCCCAACCATAACCTTGACCTAAAAAGACATGTATACAGGCTCAAAAGTAATTGGACAGTTAGCTGATAAGCACTAGCCTGATCAGATCTGGAACATGATTCTTTGGAGAGATGAATGGAGAGGCTATGGAGAAGAAAAGTCTGGGTTTATGATCCTAAGCAATGCTGCATCATCCGTCAAACATGGTGGAGGCACTGTTATAGCATGAGCATGTATGGCTGCCAGTGGAACAATGGGGTCACTGGTGATGGAAGTAGCAGGATGGATTCTGAAGTGCATAGAGAAATACTGAAGAGAAATCTGCTGCGTCCTACAGTACAGATGGATGTCGATCCACCAAAGCGCTTCATGAAGAGCTTCTTCATGTGTTATTATATTATGATAGTCTGGCTGCTGTGCATCCAAGCAGCACTGCAGCAGAGCTTACATACCACACGGCCTGTGATCCATCTGGAGGTGAGGTTGTGTGTGTGTTTGTGTGTGAGAGAGAGAGAAAGTTCAGCGTGATCAGAAAGCTGGAGTGTGTCTCTTTGTCCGGCTAAATATAGACTCTCAGCTTCTCCATCACAAATGGGTCAATGCAGCTTTAAAGAAGAGAAACATCAGAGCAGCTTTGAGAGTCCAGATCTTCACCTTTACCGTCATCATCACCTCCACCTTCTTCTGTTCTTCACCTACAACCTCCTTCTTTTTCACGCGACCACCTCCTCTTTCTCTCTTTCACATTCTGCCCCCCTCCCTTCTCTTTCTCGAGCAGGTCAGTTCAAGGTACACTACATGGACGCCTACACATTCCACCTACAGGAGCTTTTATGACCTCCCATTCTAAACCCATAGGCATTCATATATGGAGTATCTACCAGCAGCAGCAGGTCTGGAGCTCTGCAGTTATTGAGTCAGTTGGAGGCTTCTCTGCACTCGGCTCTGAGCTCAGCACTCGGCCCTGACCCCGCTCTGTACCTTTACGTGGTCTGACAGACACTCGGTGGCTGAGCTGCTCTCTGTGAGCTGTTCCTCCTAAACTCTTCCACTGTTCAATAATAACACCACTCACAGCTGATGGAGGAAGATCTAGGAGGGAGGAAATTTCACCAGCTGACTTGTTGTTGTTGGTGCAGCGGTGCTGAGCTCCTATTACATACAGAACCACGCTGGAGTTCAGTGAGCTCTTCAGAACCTCTCGTTCTTTCACTAATGTGTGGAGGAAAGACAGACTGCAGGACTAGGGGCTTGATTTTATACACCTGTGGCTGAATGGGACTGAATCAACAGGAGTGTGTTAGGGATCAATGGTGTAACAGTGTGGAGTGTGTTAGGGATCAATGGTGTAACAGTGTGGAGTGTGTTAGGGATCAATGGTGTAACAGTGTGGAGTGTGTTACAGGTCAGTGGTGTAACAGTGTAGTGTTACAGGTCAGTGGTGTAACAGTGTAGTGTTACAGGTCAGTGGTGTAACAGTGTAGTGTTACAGGTCAGTGGTGTTACAGTGTAGTGTAGTGTTACTGGTCAGTGGTGTAACTGTGTAGTGTTAC
This sequence comes from Salminus brasiliensis, assembly GCF_030463535.1. Taxonomy (NCBI): domain Eukaryota; kingdom Metazoa; phylum Chordata; class Actinopteri; order Characiformes; family Bryconidae; genus Salminus; species Salminus brasiliensis. Next base: position 2,389,946 of record NC_132879.1, read on the forward strand.
AGGTCAGTGGTGTAACAGTGTAGTGTTACAGGTCAGTGGTGTAACAGTGTAGTGTTACAGGTCAGTGGTGTAACTGTGTAGTGTTACAGGTCAGTGGTGTTACAGTGTACTGTAGTGTTACTGGTCAGTGGTGTAACTGTGTAGTGTTACAGGTCAGTGGTGTTACAGTGTAGTGTAGTGTTACAGGTCAGTGGTGTAACAGTGTAGTGTTACAGGTCAGTGGTGTAACTGTGTAGTGTAGTGTTACAGGTCAGTGGTGTAACAGTGTAATGGAGTGTATGACAGTTGTACACAGTATTGTTTTCCCCTGTTAATTTTATTCATTGTTGACATAACTTGTGTGTGTGTGTGTGTGTTTGTGTGTGTTTGTGTGTGTGTGTGTGTGTGTGTGTGTGTGTGTGTTTGTGTGTGTGTGTGTGTGTAAGATTGAGAGAGACTCTGTCATCATGTTTAGTATTCTGAGTGTTTGCTTCCTTGTGGCTGGCGGAGGCAGCATCTCTCTCTCTCTCTCTCTCTCTCTCCTGGTGGATTTCCGCCTGGTGGAGGCGTCGCCATGGAGACAGACATGATGTCAGCAGGCGGTGATTCTAGGAGAAGTTTCAGAGTGTCTGCACAAACTCTCTCTCTCTCTTTCACACACATACACACATACACACAAACACACACACACATGCATGTATTTGTATGTACTGTGATGTACAGGCGTTTGTGTAGTGGTCCTCCTGCAGGGCTCTGGGGTGTCTCACACTGGTGCTGAGGAGGTTGGGGGGGTTACCTGGACAATATTTAAAAATACACTATATGTCCAAATGTTTGTGGACACCACTTTTATGCATGCATTCAGCTACTTTAGGTAGGACCGAGGTGTGCAAATGCACATACACAGCTTGTCTAGTACTGCCAATAGAATAAGACTCCCTGGAGCAGACCAACATGACCCTATTGGCACCCTGCTGCAGGGGTATAAAGCTCCACAGCTCAATCAGCTTTTAGATCGGATGAGTTGGGGAGGAGTTTGGGATGAGGTGAGGTGGAGTGGTGATCATCATCCAACACCCGACCTCACTTATGCTCTTGTTGCTAAATGCAATCAAATCCTCACAGCAATGCTCCAGCTCCAAAATCTAGTAGAAGGCCTTCTTCCCTGGACAGTAGAGGCAGTGTCCCCAACAAAAGCAGGATAAGCTCTTTTAAATACCCTTGATTTCAGAAGAAACAATGGATGAGCAGGTGTCCCAATACTTTTGTCCATACAGTATATCTCTCTACACTCCTTCTGTGTTCTTCCTGAACGGCTGAAATTGTGAGCATTGTTCCCGAAGCTATTTCAGACGGCTGATAATCAACAGTGTGTCTAAAAATAGCACCAGCCATAGCTGCACCACACACACACACACACACACTGAAGCATGAGGAACATATTAAAGTGACTCTGGCTGTTCCGCCCCCTCCCTTTACGCCTATTGCATAAGTGGCTGCTTGTCATTACGTAATCCACCACAAGCGAAAGCCCCCACTAACATAATTACTGACGACTCCGCCACCAGAGTTCAGCTACACCTGCTGGACGTCACGGTGTTAAAGGTCTATTGCTGCTGTTGTTACACCTTTATTACACACTGTTCCTCCGTTATTACCACTTTCACTTATTCATGATGTGTTTTTAGGCATCCTCGCTCTGGCACGGCTCTTATGTAATCATGCTTGGGGGTGGGATCAAAACTCGCCCATAATTTCAAAGACCGAACTTTGAAGACTGAAAGCAAGTGACAGCAGTGCTACACAGTGGAACAGTGCACCCCCTTCTTTACTTAGCTAAACTTTCACTTGTACCATTACGGGGGTCTGTATTGCAACATAGCTGCATTATGGGGTCTATAAAGTAACATAGCTGCATTCTGGGGTCTATAAAGTAACATAGCTGCATTACGGGGGTCTGTATTGTAACATAGCTGCATTCTGGGGTCTATAAAGTAACATATCTGCATTACGGGGGTCTGTATTGCAACATAGCTGCATTCTGGGGTCTATAAAGTAACATAGCTGCATTACGGGGGTCTGTATTGTAACATAGCTGCATTCTGGGGTCTATAAAGTAACATAGCTGCATTACGGGGGTCTGTATTGTAACATAGCTGCATTCTGGGGGTCTATAAAGTAACATAGCTGCATTACGGGGGTCTGTATTGTAACATAGCTGCATTACGGGGGTCTGTATTGTAACATAGCTGCATTCTGGGGTCTATAAAGTAACATAGCTGCATTACGGGGGTCTGTATTGTAACATAGCTGCATTCTGGGGTCTATAAAGTAACATATCTGCATTACGGGGGTCTGTATTGCAACATAGCTGCATTCTGGGGGTATATAAAGTAACATAGCTGCATTATGGGGGTCTATAAAGTAACATATCTGCATTCTGGGGGTCTATAAAGTAACATAGCTGCATTATGGGGGTCAATAAAGTAACATAGCTGCATTACGGGGGTCTGTATTGCAACATAGCTGCATTCTGGGGGTCTATAAAGTAACATAGCTGCATTACAGGGGTCTATAAAGTAACAGCTGCATTACGGGGGTCTATAAAGTAACATAGCTGCATTACGGGGGTCTGTATTGCAACATAGCTGCATTACGGGGGTCTATAAAGTAACATAGCTGCATTACTGGGGTCTGTATTGCAACATAGCTGCATTATGGGGGTCTATATAGTAACACAGCTGCTTTACAGATCTCTATAAAGTAACATAGCTGCATTACAGGGGTCTATATTGTAACAATTGCATTACAGAGGTCTATATAGTAACATAGCTGCATTGTGGGGGTCTATAAAGTAACATATCTGCATTACGGGGTCTATTTTGTGGCATAGCTGCATTACTGGTGTCTATTTTGTGGCATAGCTGCATTACGGGGTCTATTTTGTGTCATAGCTGCATTACGGGGTCTATTTTGTAGCATAGCTGCATTACTGGTGTCTATTTTGTGTCATAGCTGCATTACTGGTGTCTATTTTGTGTCATAGCTGCATTAGGGGGTCTATATTGTAACATAGTTGCATTACAGGGGTCTATTTTGTAGCATAGCTGCATTACGGGGTCTATATTGTAACATAGCTGCATTACAGGGGTCTATTTTGTGGCATAGCTGCATTACGGGGTCTATTTTGTGGCATAGCTGCATTACGGGGTCTATTTTGTAGCATAGCTGCATTACGGGGTCTATATTGTAACATAGCTGCATTACAGGGGTCTATTTTGTAGCATAGCTGCATTACGGGGTCTATATTGTAACATAGTTGCATTACAGGGTCTATTTTGTAGCATAGCTGCATTATATTATATTATTCTGTAATATGGCTTAATTGATGTTTTACGCCTTATTATTTTGTGGCGTATTTGCAGATTTCCGAAGACTGGTGTGTTGAGCCTCAAGTGCTTGGACCCCCATGCATTGCTGCCTGGCGTTGACGCTCAGCTCACGTAGCAGAAGATTCTGGAAAGTGAGGGCAGTTCAGAACAGCTCTGTCGCCTTTCGACCTCTCGCTAGAGCTTCTTATGAGCAATGAACCTCCTGTCGACCTGGCAGGAGGATGTAATACTCTCGTACGCTCACCCTTTATTCTTCTCTCTCTCTGCATCTCTCTCTCTCCCTCAGTCTCTCGCTCTCTTTATAGTCGCCCTCACTTTAGAGATGAAAGGCCGGAGTCGAGGTGAAAGAGCCATTTCGGCAGCACTGTGAGGCTGAATGGTGACGGAGGAAATGCTCTGCGATGGCTGATGGCTTTCTCAGAAAGTTATTTCTGCCACCACGAGACGCCGGCGCTTACTGAGCGCGCTCACTAGCAGAGGACGTCTGTTTCTGTGGGTCAGCCTGCTTTTATTGCCACTGTCCCAACAGAGCATTTACTGGTTCTGCCGTGTAACTGGTTCCTACTTCCAGGCAGTTGCTTATAAAGTTATACTGTTTTTGCTAGGTGGTTTCTGTGGTATTCCAAGTGGTTGCTCTGTGTTTGTGATGTAGATTTGTAGCATATGCTAAGTGGAGTCTGTGGGGTTGCTAGGTGGTTGCTATGGTATCAAAAGTGACAGACATGGTGTTGCTATGCCGTTGCTATGTTGCTGTAGTATACTGTGTGGTTGCTATGGTGTTACTTGGTGTTTTTTGTGGTGTTGCTAAGTGGTTGCAGTGATATCCCATGTTTTTGCTTAGGTGGTTGCTAAGATATCACAGGTGTTTGCTCTGGTGTTGCTAGATAATTGCTATTGTGTTGCTAGGTGGTTGCTGTGATATCACAAGTTATTGCTATGGTGTTGCTATAGCACTTCTAGACGGTGGCTGTAGTTTACCAGTTTGTGGCTATGATATTGCTAGGTGGTTTCTATGAAGTTGCTGAGCGCTAGCTATGGTATGCCGTGCTGTTAAGCTGCTATGGTGCTGTTAAGTGGTTGCTATGGTATCCTATGTGGTTGCTATGGTGTTGCTAAGTGGGTTTGGGATGTTGCTAGGTGGTTGCCAGCAGAACAGGTGGTTGCTATGGTGTTGCCAGATAATTGCTACCCAGTGTTTCTATGGTTTCTGTTTCTGTGGTATCCAGTATTTCTGTGGTATCAGTGTTTCTGTGGGTTTCAGTGTTTCTGTGGTATCCAGTGTTGCTGTGGTATCCAGTGTTGCTGTGGGTTCCAGTGTTTCTGTGGTATCAGTGTTTCTGTGGTATCAGTGTTGCTGTGGTATCCAGTGTTGCTGTGGTACCCAGTGTTGCTGTGGTATCCAGTGTTTCTGTGGTATCCAGTGTTTCTGTGGGTTCAAGTGTTTCTGTGGGTTTCAGTGTTTCTGTGGGTTTCAGTGTTGCTGTGGTATCCAGTGTTTCTGTGGGTTTCAGTGTTTCTGTGGTATCCAGTGTTGCTGTGGTATCCAGTGTTGCTGTGGTATCCAGTGTTTCTGTGGGTTCCAGTGTTTCTGTGGTATCAGTGTTTCTGTGGTATCAGTGTTGCTGTGGTATCCAGTGTTGCTGTGGTACCCAGTGTTGCTGTGGTATCCAGTGTTTCTGTGGTATCCAGTGTTTCTGTGGGTTCAAGTGTTTCTGTGGGTTTCAGTGTTTCTGTGGGTTTCAGTGTTGCTGTGGTATCCAGTGTTTCTGTGGGTTTCAGTGTTGCTGTGGTATCCAGTGTTTCTGTGGTATCCAGTGTTGCTGTGGTATCCAGTGTTTCTGTGGTATCCAGTGTTTTTTTTTTGTATCCAGTGTTGCTGTGGTATCCAGTGTTGCTGTGGTATCCAGTGTTTTTTTTTTGTATCCAGTGTTGCTGTGGTATCCAGTGTTGCTGTGGTATCCAGTGTTGTTAGTATGGTATATCTGTAGTCCTGAATTGACTAGCACCCCCTGCTGTTCTGTCATAAAAATAATTGACCTAACAGTGAATCATGAATTCTGCTACAGCTGCTGCATCTTGTCTGTGGGTGTAGGTTGTTATGCTTGTAGAGCATCGTGAAAATGTCTTGTGACAAAGCACTTTTGCCATGTCGCCCACCCCTTCTGTAAACACACACACTGACTTGGTAAAGAAGGTCCATTTGTGTTTGAGATTGACTTTCATATGAACCTAGAAGATGCTGGTCTCCAGCAGTAGCTGCGACCGTAAGGGTTAAAAAGCTTTTAGAATCATTTAAAAAGCTTTTACTGGCTGATATGTTTGGGCTGCTGCTGATGGAGGAGGCTGGGAGTGTAAAAGCTTTTAGAGAGAAAGGCCTCACCTGCCCCGCTATTACTGACAAACACCTGAGAACACTCCACTACAGCTGTGGACATAATGGTGTGTGTGTGTGTGTGTGTGTGTGTGTGTGTGTGTGTGTGTGTGTGTGAGACGGAGAACAGAACGGTTATTAACACTGTCCTACCTAAAACATTGTCCGTTTAGGCGCTGATTCCCCTTCAACACAAACACAGACATTCCTGTATACTGTTATTTCAATAAAGTGGCCAGAGAGTGAAAGCACAAGGTAGGTGTTTCCAATAAAGTGGCCAGTGAGTGGAAGCAAAGGACAGGTGTTTCTAATAAAGTGGCCGGTGAGTGGAAGCAAAGGGCAGGTGTTTCTAATAAAGTGGCCAGTGAGTGGAAGCAAAGGGCAGGTGTTTCTAATAAAGTGGCCAGTGAGTGGAAGCAAAGGGCCGGTGTTTCTTATAAAGTGGCCAGTAAGTGGAAGCAAAGGGCAGGTGTTTCTAATAAAGTGGCCAGTGAGTAGAAGCACAAGGTAGGTGTTTCTTATAAAGTGGCCAGTAAGTGGAAGCAAAGGGCAGGTGTTTCTAATAAAGTGGCCAGTGAGTGAAAGCACAAGGTAGGTGTTTCTAATAAAGTGGCCAGTGAGTGGAAGCAAAGGGCAGGTGTTTCTAATAAAGTGGCCAGTGAGTGGAAGCAAAGGGCCGGTGTTTCTTATAAAGTGGCCAGTAAGTGGAAGCACAGGGCAGGTGTTTCTAATAAAGTGGCCAGTGTGTGGAAGCACAAGGTAGGTGTTTCTAATAAAGTGGCCAGTGAGTGGAAGCAAAGGGCCGGTGTTTCTTATAAAGTGGCCAGTAAGTGGAAGCAAAGGGCAGGTGTTTCTAATAAAGTGGCCAGTGAGTAGAAGCACAAGGTAGGTGTTTCTTATAAAGTGGCCAGTAAGTGGAAGCAAAGGGCAGGTGTTTCTAATAAAGTGGCCAGTGAGTGAAAGCACAAGGTAGGTGTTTCTAATAAAGTGGCCAGTGAGTGGAAGCAAAGGGCAGGTGTTTCTAATAAAGTGGCCAGTGAGTGGAAGCAAAGGGCCGGTGTTTCTTATAAAGTGGCCAGTAAGTGGAAGCACAGGGCAGGTGTTTCTAATAAAGTGGCCAGTGTGTGGAAGCACAAGGTAGGTGTTTCTAATAAAGTGGCCAGTGAGTGAAAGCACAAGGTAGGTGTTTCTAATAAAGTGGCCAGTGAGTGGAAGCAAAGGACAGGTGTTTCTAATAAAGTGGCCGGTGAGTGGAAGCAAAGGGCAGGTGTTTCTAATAAAGTGGCCAGTGAGTGGAAGCAAAGGGCAGGTGTTTCTAATAAAGTGGCCAGTGAGTGGAAGCAAAGGGCCGGTGTTTCTTATAAAGTGGCCAGTGAGTGGAAGCACAGGGCAGGTGTTTCTAATAAAGTGGCCAGTGAGTGGAAGCACAAGGTGGGTGTTTCTAATAAAGTGGCCAGTAAGTGGAAGCACAAGGTAGGTGTTTCTAATAAAGTGGCCAGTGAGTGGAAGGAAAAGTTAGGTGTTTCTAATAAAGTGGCCAGTGAGTGGAAGCACAGGGCAGGTGTTTCTTATAAAGTGGCCAGTTAGTGGAAGCACAAGGTGGGTGTTTCTAATAAAGTGGCCAGTGACTGTAAGCACAAGGTAGGTGTTTCTTATAAAGTGGCCAGTGAGTGGAAGCACAGGGCAGGTGTTTCCAATAAAGTGGCCAGTGAGTGGAAGCACAAGGTAGGTGTTTCTAATAAAGTGGCCAGTGAGTGGAAGCACAAGGTAGGTGTTTCTAATAAAGTGGCCAGTGAGTGGAAGCAAAGGGCAGGTGTTTCTAATAAAGTGGCCAGTGAGTGGAAGCAAAGGGCAGGTGTTTCTAATAAAGTGGCCAGTGAGTGGAAGCACAGGGCAGGTGTTTCTAATAAAGTGGCCAGTTAGTGGAAGCAAAGGGCAGGTGTTTCTAATAAAGTGGCCAGTGTGTGGAAGCACAGGGCAGGTGTTTCTAATAAAGTGGCCAGTTAGTGGAAGCACAGGGCAGGTGTTTCTAATAAAGTGGCCAGTGAGTGGAAGCACAGGGCAGGTGTTTCTTATAAAGTGGCCAGTGAGTGGAAGCACAAGGTGGGTGTTTCTAATAAAGTGGCCAGTGAGTGTAAGCAGAAGTTAGGTGTTTCTAATAAAGTGGCCAGTAAGTGGAAGCACAAGGTGGGTGTTTCTAATAAAGTGGCCAGTGAGTGGAAGGAAAAGTTAGGTGTTTCTAATAAAGTGGCCAGTGAGTGGAAGCACAAGGTGGGTGTTTCTAATAAAGTGACCAGTGAGTGGAAACACAGGGCAGGTGTTTCTTATAAAGTGGCCAGTGAGTGGAAGCACAAGGTAGGTGTTTCTTATAAAGTGGCCAGTGAGTGTAAGCAGAAGGTAGGTGTTTCTAATAAAGTGGCCAGTGAGTGGAAGGAAAAGTTAGGTGTTTCTAATAAAGTGGCCAGTGAGTGAAAGTACATGGAAAGGGTTTCTAATAAAGTGGCCGGTTGAAGCCCCGTGCTGCATATTTGAGCAGCAGTGTTTCTGCTGCTAATGGAGTCTTTAGTTGTACGCTGTCTCCGGGTCTGAGTTTTGACCTCAGGTCTGAATAATTTGGCTCTGAATGCCTTTAGTTTTCTGTTCTGTGGGTTTTTATTAAAATTTCAGAGAAAATAGCTTTAAAACGTTTAAAAGGAAAAGACTGCTCTGAGTTTTTTAGGAGAACGGAGGGTGGTAAAAAAATACTGAGAGAGAAACACAGATCTCTATCAGAATGATGGAGAGAGAGAGAGAGAGAGGGAGAGAGAGAGAGAGAGAGAAAACAGTGAGAGAGAGAGAGAGAGAGATAGAGAAAACAGTGAGAGAGAGAGAGAGAGGGAGAGAGGGAGAGAGAGAGAGAGAGAGAGAGAGAGAGAGAGAGAAAACAGTGAGAGAGAGAGAGAGGGAGAGAGAGAGAGAGGGAGAGAGAGAGAGAAAACAGTGAGAGAGAGAGAGAGGGAGAGAGAGAAATGGAGAGAGAGAGAGAGGGAGAGAGTGAGAGAAAGAGAGAGACAGGGGGGGGGAGAGAGAGAAAACAGTGAGAGAGAGAGAGAGAGAGAGAGAGAGAGAGAGAGAGAGAAAGAAAAAAGTGTGAGAGAGAGAGAGGGAGAGAGAGAAATGGAGAGAGAGAGAGAGGGAGAGAGTGAGAGAAAGAGAGAGACGGAGAGAGACAGGGGGGGGGAGAGAGAGAAAACAGTGAGAGAGAGAGAGAGAGAGAGAGAGAGAGAGAGAGAGAGAAAGAAAAAAGTGAGAGAGAGAGAGAGAGACCGTTGGGAGCTAATGAGAGACAGACAAGGAGAGGGGGGCACCAAGAAAAAGAGAGAGAGAGAGAGAGAGAGATTTAAAAGGAGCAAGGACTGAGAAAGAAATGAGAAGGACAAGAAAAAAGACGGTGAGAGAAAAACAGAAAAGTAAATAGAGAGAGAGAATAAAAATGAGATGTAGGAGAGCGAGGGCGAGAGAGAGAGACTAGAAGAAAGAGAGTTAGAAGAGTGAGTGAGAGATATACAGAAAGACTGGGGAAATCAGAGAGAGAGAGAGAGTAAGGAGGGCTTTTTCGCTGTTCTTAATGGGCTTCAGTGGTGGTGCAGTAATGGCCTCTGTGTGTTCTGAGATTTTCGTTATCAGAGAAAAGCTTTTCCAGTCCAGCTCACAGAACCTGCAAGATCCAGGCTAAAAATACACCAGCAGCCGAGAACCCGGTCCCTCCACGTTCTTCAGAAGCTGCCGCTGCTAGACTGGACAAGCTTTCCAGAAGACTGGTAAAAAATTATATACCACAATACTCTCACCCTAATGAGAGACTGTAGCTCCGCCTCCTCCTCAGTGTATATCACAATACCTACATTCAGAGCGTTATTAATATTCACCCTAATGAGAGACTGTAGCTCCTCCTCCTCAGTGTATATCACAATACCTACATTTAGAGTGTTATTAATATTCACCCTAATGAGAGACTGTAGCTCCGCCTCCTCAGTGTATATCACAATACCTACATTTAGAGCGTTATTAATATTCACCCTGATGAGAGACTGTAGCTCCTCCTCCTCAGTGTATATCACAATACCTACATTTAGAGCCTTATTAATATTCACACTAATGAGAGACTGTAGCTCCTCCTCCTCAGTGTATATCACAATACCTACATTTAGAGCGTTATTAATATTCACCCTAATGAGAGACTGTAGCTCCTCCTCCTCAGTGTATATCACAATACCTACATTTAGAGAGTTATTAATATTCACCCTGATGAGAGACTGTAGCTCCGCCTCCTCAGTGTATATCACAATACCTACATTTAGAGAGTTATTAATATTCACCCTAATGAGACTGTAGCTCCTCCTCCTCAGTGTATATCACAATACCTACATTTAGAGCGTTATCAATATTCACCCTAATGAGAGACTGTAGCTCCTCCTCCTCAGTGTATATCACAATACCTACATTTAGAGCGTTATTAATATTCACCCTAATGAGAAACTGTAGCTCCGCCTCCTCAGTGTATATCACAATACCTACATTTAGAGTTATTAATATTCACCCTAATGAGAGACTGTAGCTCCTCCTCCTCAGTGTATATCACAATACCTACATTTAGAGAGTTATTAATATTCACCCTGATGAGAGACTGTAGCTCCTCCTCCTCAGTGTATATCACAATACCTACATTTAGAGTTATTAATATTCACCCTAATGAGACTGTAGCTCCTCCTCCTCAGTGTATATCACAATACCTACATTTAGAGTTATTAATATTCACCCTAATGAGACTGTAGCTCCTCCTCCTCAGTGTATATCACAATACCTACATTTAGAGAGTTATTAATATTCACCCTGATGAGAGACTGTAGCTCCGCCTCCTCAGTGTTTATCACAATATCTACATTTAGAGCGTTATCAATATTCACCCTAATGAGAGACTGTAGCTCCTCCTCCTCAGTGTATATCACAATACCTACATTTAGAGCGTTATTAATATTCACCCTAATGAGAAACTGTAGCTCCGCCTCCTCAGTGTATATCACAATACCTACATTTAGAGTTATTAATATTCACCCTAATGAGAGACTGTAGCTCCTCCTCCTCAGTGTATATCACAATACCTACATTTAGAGCGTCATTAATATTCACCCTAATGAGAGACTGTAGCTCCGCCTCCTCAGTGTATATCACAATACCTACATTTAGAGCGTTATTAATATTCACCCTAATGAGAGACTGTAGCTCCGCCTCCTCTGTGTATATCACAATACCTACATTTAGAGCGTTATTAATATTCACCCTAATGAGAGACTGTAGCTCCTCCTCCTCCTCAGTGTATATCACAATACCTACATTGAGGAGAGGTGAATTGAGATTTGAGGAGAGGGGAACTGATGAGAGGTGAATTGAGGATCATTGAGAATTGTGGAAAATTGACGGTTTAAGGACAGTTGAGGGGAAGAGAATTGAAAGGTGAATTTGAATAGAATTGATGAGAGAAGAATTGAAGCCAACTGAGGTGAGGTGCGGAGAGAACAATCGAGGCTAATTGAGGAGAGGAGAATTAAAGAGAATTGAGGTGAACTGATCAGAAAAGATGAGAAGAAAAGAAAAGAAAGAATGGAGGAAGGGGTGGATAAGAGACTCGTATTTGTAGGATTTGTAGCTGCTTTTGAGATCATGGTGCTCTGCACAGAGATCCAGCTGTGAACTGCAGGAAATGTCTGGACGGCATGAATAGACAGGAGTGGAAGGAGGAGAAATCTCCGTCTCCTCTCAGGTGTGAAATGAGATGGAGGGACGGACAGATGGATGAGAGACGAGGGTTTTACTTCTCTTTGTCCTTTCAGCAGTGCTGGACCTACCTCACACTGGCCTTCATCATCCTTCACCTGCAGGGCCTTACAGGAGATGGCTGTGGAGAATGCGGTAGTGTGTGTGTGTGTGTGTGTGTGTGTGTGTGTGTGTAAGTACACTTTGTAGGAACAGTTAAGATGGGCCGTGTGGTTTTAGCAGAGATCTATAAGGGTGAAGAACCTTTAAATTGGTTCCGTCACTTTGTGTGATTGTTCTGTAGAACCTCTAAACGTTCTTCACACTCTATTACAACTTTCTCGAACCACTCGCGAGACGTCGTGGCATGGACTGTATTAAGGTGTTGGAAGGTGCTCATAACCTGCTCCACAGTAGCTGTACCACCAGTCCTTGTCCCCCTCTGGCATCAACGGCCCATGTGGCACCACTGGTGTGCCTTCACGACATTGGCTCTAGGACATCCCATGAAGTTAGCAGTTTCTGAGACGCTAGCACCTTTCGCCCACTGTCACAGTCATGTCAGAACATTATGACCACCCCGGGTATGGAAGGAGCCCGGCCCGGGGACGCCTCAGATGCCATGTGACAGGGTTTGCTTCATGTATAAATAAGCGAGCACACCAGTCAGCCGTCGCTAATCAGACAAAGTTTGGTGAAGTTTGGTGCTAGCATCTCGGAAATCGCTAACTGGGATGAGGGACGTTCTGGAGCCAGCGTAGTGCCGTCTCAGCATCCAGTGCCTCCCAGCTCCATAACAGTGATGCCCCACAGGCCAATAAAGCCAGAGGGGGGCGACGACTCAGGTGAGCGGTACAGAGCAATTGACGCTCCATGAGTCCATGTGTTTTGCAAAAACCTCACATCTCCAAGGCAGCAATCTGTACTATAATTTTTTTAATAATTTTTTATTCACCACATATCGATATTAATCTCAACCCCTCCCTCCCCCGACACACAAACACACACTGACAAACAGCCAAGCTGCCCATGTTCCCGCCTTCCCCAGTTGAAGTGGTCGTAGATTATGGTAAGTGCTGCCTGTGCTGCTTATAATGTGTTATAGAGAGTCAGCAGTTCACACACACATCCGTCACACTGCAACACCTCCCCTGCCTGCTACACTACTGCAGGACAGCGCTAACACACCAACACTCGCAATCAGGGAATAGATAGTATACATTCATTAACCATAAAAAGTAATGGGTGGAGCACCTCCACCACCATCCATCATTCCAGAGGACACGGTTCGTCCACTGCTCCACAGCTCAGTCAATGCTGGGGGGCTTTATAAACCCCTCTAGCCCACACCTGGCATTAGGCAGCATGGTGCCAATAGGTTTATGATGTTTATCTGCTCCAGACAGTCCTATTCTATTGGCAGTATGTTTCAACAGGGGCTGTATCTGACAGGCTGTCATCTGTCTGTCATCTCTGCGCATCTGTGTCAGCAACGGGTGCAACTTCAAGGAGCTAAATGCATTTGTTAGAAGGGGTGTCCACAAACATTTGTCCATTTAGTGTGTCCCGGACAACCGCATGCCACAGAGATGAACTATGAATAAAAGCGTGGAAGACGAAGAGCTTCACCGACAAATTGCGTATGTGCTCATTACAGAAACCCTACAGGCGTCTGTTTTGGTGTAGACGCTCTGACAGCGCCGAGGTTGACGTATAAAGCTTGCTGTAGGCGGGGAGTAGGTGGACACTTCTGGAGGAACGGGAACAGACCAAAACAGAACACTGGCCCCCACAATGTCTGCAAATTCATCTGTGCTTCTGTTTGGAAGAAAGGAGCTTTCTGAAACTCGATAACGACAGAACGAGGCCCACCAGGCTGCTATTTTGCGTATGATGAGAAGGCGCTAGGACCCTGGGGGAGGCACTGCTGCCCTAACGCAGTGGGGTTGCATGTGTTGGGTTGAAGCTGTGACAGGATGTAGGCTAAAAGCTTTCTGGGATAAGCATGAGCCTTTTTTTGTAGTAGGAGGACGACCTCAGTGAAGAAACCTGTCTGCAGTAGGAATTTATGGCAAATGATGGGAAATATAGCTAGGCTAATATACAGTATAGGGACAAAAGTATTGGGACACCTGCTCATTTATTGTTTCTTCCCAAATCAAGGGTAATAAAAAGTGTTGATACTGCTTTTGTTGGAGTAACTGTTTCCAGTGTCCAGGATTGGCTTTTTACTAGATTTTGGAGGTGCACTGCTGTGAGGATTTGATTGCATTCAGCCACAAAAGCATTAGCGAGGTCAGGATTTTGGATGATCACCACCCCACCTCATCTCAAACTTCCCAACTCATCCCATCCAAAAGTACTGGATGGAGCACCACCACCACCACCATCATTTCAGAGAACACAGTTCTTCCACTGCTCCACAGCTCAATGCTGGGGGGGCTTTACACCTGGCATTAGGCAGCAGCATGGTGCCAATTTGAATGTTTATCTGCTCCAGGGAGTCCTATTCTTTTGGCAATACTTATTAATTGTACAAACTGTGCTCTGAATCAGCTCACACTCGCGCTCACACTCGTGCTCACTCTTACAGAGCATCCAACAAGAGCCAAAATCTCCTCCATCTTTTCTACAGCAGTGAAAACATGGTTGCTCACAGAAAGCTCTGCTGATGGACTCTACACCCTGACCTACTCTACTGTGTGAGGTGTTTTGGGGGTGTGGCTTGTGATTGGGGTGGGTGTGTGTATGGGTTGAATAATTGGTGATGTAAATTGGGGAGAAAACGGGGGGGGGGGGGAATGAATTCGAAAAAAGACATAAGAGTATCTGAAGGAGGTGCAGAAGATGGAGGTGGTTCTTCTGGTGGTTCTTCTTCTTCCATCTGGAGATAAACTAACAGAGCTCTAGCGTTCATGTCCTCACTCCACAGCAGGAAAGGCAGCATGCTCGCTCACGGCTCGATCGCCTGCTCTGCTCAACGTTGAGGAGGCGCCATCAAACCCGGTAACAGCGCCATCTAGTGCTCTGGAGCTGATCATGTGGGTTTGCAGTGATGCTCCTGCACATAGATTAGCCAGGTCCAGACTTCTGACTACTTCCGCTTCTGATCCTGCTGCTCCAATCAAGCCTGGTCTCCGGTGGATAGATCCCCCTCTTCACTTTGCCGTGCTGTTTTCTCTGAGAGTGCTCTTGAGGGGCCCAGAATTGTCTTTTTTTGATCGATGAAAGCGTCTCCTTCTGCAAAATGAAGGCGCGAGAGTCGTGCTCAGGTACAGGGGTGTTGTATTTTTCATGAAGGTGGTCCGGAATTCTCTTTGGAAGTTTTTGATGAAAATATTTGACTTGATTTGCCTCCCTCTCTCTCTCACACACTCTTTCCTTTGCTCACTCGCCCCTTCTCTCCAATACACAAACAGCCCCTCTTTCCCTCCAGTGGAGATGAAGCTCTCTTAGCATTTCAGACTGGAGCAGATAACCCTTACTGCTCGGCGCCGCCTCTCGATGGACCCCATTTAACGAACTGTGCTCAGTTAAATGACATGGTAGACGGTGGGTGTAGGTCTGTTTGTAAGAGATTCTTTTGCAAGTAAATCCAGAAAAGGTTCCAGAAACGTTCAGTTTCAGAGTTTCAGAACCATTAAGACTTACAAAACGTTCTGGACTCTTTCTGGACTCTTGGATGAACTAAGGAAATCTGGAATCCGTCCAGCAATCAAAGAGAATCTCTATTATTCCTCCACAAACACCACTGTTCTCCATCTTTCTTTTTCTGGAGGTAGTTTGCGATACAGTCTAAAGGAATTGTATACTGTGCACTGGTTTTTCCACTGAACACCATCCTTCTCCACTAAACACCATCATTCTATATCAAACACCATCATTCTCCACTAAACACCATCATTCTCCACTAAACACCATCATTCTATATCAAACACCATCATTCTCCACTAAACACCATCATTCTCTACCAAACACCATCCTTCTCTACCAAACACCATCACTCTCCACTAAACACCATAATTCTCCACCAAACACCACCATTCTCCACTAAACACCACCATTCCCCACCAAACACCATCATTCTATATCAAACACCATCACCCTCTATCAAACACCATCATTGTCCACCAAACACCATCATTCTATATCAAACACCATAATTGTCCACCAAACACCATCATTTTCCACTAAAAAACATCATTCAAGATAAGAGATTCATTTGCAAGTAAATCGTTCTGGAAAGAGTCCAGGACCTTTTGAAAGTCTTAATGGTTCTGAAACTCCAGAACGTTTCTAGAACCTTTCTAGCAATTAACGAGTAATATAACGCTTTGTGTAACTAAAGAGCTCCAGAACATTTTAATGAACTAAGGGAATCTGGAACCCATCTAACAATCAAAGAGAATCTCTATTATTCTTCTATTCTTACTCCACCAAACACCATCATTCTCTACTTAACACCATCATTCTCTACTTAACACCATAATTCTCCACCAAACACCTACATTCTCCACCAAACACCATCTTTCTCTACTTAACACCATCATTCTCCACTAAACACCATCATTCTATATCAAACACCACCATTCTTCATTAAACACCATCATTCTCCCCAAACATCATCATTCTATATGAAACACCACCATTCTTCATTAAGCACCATCATTCTCCACCAAACACCATAATTACCCTCCAAACACCATCATTCTCTACCAAACACCATCACTCTCCACTAAACACCATCACTCTCCACCAAACACCTCATTCTCCACCAAACACCATCCTTCTGCTCTAAACACCATCACCCTCCACTAAACACCATCACCCTCCACTAAACACCATCACTCTCCACCAAACACCTCATTCTCCACCAAACACCATCATTCTCCACTAAACACCATTGTTCTTAATAAATAAATAAACAGACGCTTGTTTAATCTGTTCTCTGCAGCTGTTGTTGTGTGGTTGATGTAGAGGGACACTCTATGAAGGATAAAGAGAGCTGGTGGAAACTGTCATTTGTGGCAGCTGCAGACGCTCAGAGCTGGAATCAGAGCTGTGAGGAAGCCCAACATCTCAAAAAGGAGCCAAACACCTCCAGCTCCGAGTGTTTACATGTTTGACCTCGACATCAACCCTCAAGACATGAGTATCGCTCACCTCTGAGTCTCTGAGTCAGGAGACACAAATCTCATAATACATTATACATTTGATATGCACACACACACACACACACACACACTCCTGGTGTTTCTTATAAGAGGTCTGTGTAGATTAATAGGAACAATGGACGCTCTGTTATGAATATGGATTTCAGTCTCTGTGGAGAACCGTAATTCCTTTATACTGCATTCCCCCTTCTCTCCATATCTGCAGTGTGAGTGACAGGCTAAGCCTGTCTGTTCTGTGTGTGTGTGTATGT
>NC_132879.1:2411905-2444405 GCF_030463535.1 Salminus brasiliensis
AAACACCATCATTCTCCGTTAAACACCATCATTCTCCAATCAAACACCATCATTCTCCGTTAAACACCATCATTCTCCACCAAACACCATCTTTCTCCATCAAACACCATCATTCATATTGAACCATCATTCTCCACCAAACACCATCATTCTCCACCAAACACTGTCATTCTCCACCAAACACCATCATTCTCCACCAAACACCATCATTCTCCACCAATCACCATCATTCTCCACCAATCACCACCATCATTATTCTGTACTGCTTATCTGGTGCAGAGCAGAGTGATGTTCGCTAATCTTTACAAAACATCCGAAGTTAACTTTGAAACCTGTGGAGTTGAGAGAAGCCCTGGTGATCCTCATTAAAGACGCTGATCTGCTTCAGCCTGAGCGAAGGCCTCCAGTGCGAGAGCTCCCAGTTCCGAATTATTCCTCTCTCTGAAGAACTCGGGCTCTAATGACAGCCATGACTCATCACTCAGAGAGAGCTGGAGACCGCTGAGTCATGCTGGGAGCCTGATTAGTGCGGACTGTTCGAAACAAGCCATGTTTCACAGTGTGTGTAGTCCTGTATATATGTGTGTGTGTGTGTGTGTGTGTGTGTGTGTATGTAACGATGCTGGCGAGAGACCATATTACTCGGCCTGAATGGCACTGTGGTATTAATGTGATTTGCTAGCTGTGCTTTCAGGCTTTGAGGGCATGTCGTGGCCTTTTTCCTGTTAACCCTTACAAGACTAGAGATATCCCTGTCACTGTGTTCCTTCGTTTACTTAATTATGGCTTTATGACCACTGGAAGCATAGGGGGCGCTCTATAATGCTCTATAATGTTCATATGATCCACACGCTCACTCTGACAGACTGTAATACACTACAGGAAGCATAGGGGGCGCTCTATAATGCTCTATAATGATCATATGATCCACACGCTCACTCTGACAGACTGTAATACACTACAGGAAGTGTAGGGGGCGCTCTATAATGCTCTATAATGTTAATATGATCCACACACTCTTTCTGACAGACTGTAATACACTACAGGAAGAGTAGGGGGCGCTCTATAATGCTCTATAATGTTAATATGATCCACACACTCTTTCTGACAGACTGTAATACACTACAGGAAGAGTAGGGGGCGCTCTATAATGCTCTATAATGTTAATATGATCCACACGCTCATTCGGACAGACTGTAATACACTACAGGAAGAGTAGAGGGCGCTCTATAATGCTCTATAATGTTAATATGATCCACACACTCTTTCTGACAGACTGTAATACACTACAGGAAGAGTAGGGGGCGCTCTATAATGCTCTATAATGTTAATATGATCCACACGCTCATTCTGACAGACTGTAATACACTACAGGAAGCATAGGGGGCGCTCTATAATGCTCTATAATGTTAATATGATCCACACGCTCATTCGGACAGACTGTAATACACTACAGGAAGAGTAGGGGGCGCTCTATAATGCTCTAGAATGTTCATATGATCCACAGGCTCACTCTGACAGACTGTAATACACTACAGGAAGCGTAGGGGGCGCTCTATAATGCTCTAGAATGTTCATATGATCCACAGGCTCACTCTGACAGACTGTAATAAACTACAGGAAGCGTAGGGGGCGCTCTATAATGCTCTATAATGTTAATATGATCCACACGCTCATTCGGACAGACTGTAATACACTACAGGAAGAGTAGAGGGCGCTCTATAATGCTCTAAAATGTTCATATGATCCACACGCTCATTCGGACAGACTGTAATACACTACAGGAAGCATAGGGGGCGCTCTATAATGCTCTAAAATGTTCATATGATCCACACGCTCATTCTGACAGACTGTAATACACTACAGGAAGCGTAGGGGGCGCTCTATAATGCTCTAGAATGTTCATATGATCCACAGGCTCACTCTGACAGACTGTAATAAACTACAGGAAGCGTAGGGGGCGCTCTATAATGCTCTATAATGTTAATATGATCCACACACTCTTTCTGACAGACTGTAATACACTACAGGAAGAGTAGGGGGCGCTCTATAATGCTCTATAATGTTAATATGATCCACACGCTCATTCTGACAGACTGTAATACACTACAGGAAGCATAGGGGGCGCTCTATAATGCTCTATAATGTTAATATGATCCACACGCTCATTCTGACAGACTGTAATACACTACAGGAAGAGTAGGGGGCGCTCTATAATGCTCTATAATGTTAATATGATCCACACGCTCATTCGGACAGACTGTAATACACTACAGGAAGAGTAGAGGGCGCTCTATAATGCTCTAAAATGTTCATATGATCCACACGCTCATTCTGACAGACTGTAATACACTACAGGAAGCGTAGGGGGCGCTCTATAATGCTCTATAATCTTCATATGATCCACACGCTCACTCTGACAGACTGTAATACACTACAGGAAGCGTAGGGGGCGCTCTATAATGCTCTATAATCTTCATATGATCCACACGCTCACTCTGACAGACTGTAATACACTACAGGAAGCGTAGGGGGCGCTCTATAATGCTCTATAATGTTAATATGATCCACACGCTCTTTCTGACAGACTGTAATGCACTACAGGAAGAGTAGGGGGCGCTCTATAATGCTCTATAATGATCATATGATCCACACGCTCATTCGGACAGACTGTAATACACTACAGGAAGCGTAGGGGGCGCTCTATAATGTTCATATGATCCACACGCTCACTCTGACAGACTGTAATACACTACAGGAAGAGTAGGGGGCGCTCTATAATGCTCTATAATGTTCATATGATCCACACGCTCATTCTGACAGACTGTAATACACTACAGGAAGCGTAGGGGGCGCTCTATAATGCTCTATAATGTTCATATGATCCACACGCTCATTCGGACAGACTGTAATACACTACAGGAAGTGTAGGGGGCGCTTTATAATGCTCTGTAATGTTCATAGATTTATGTTGTAGTCACGGCGACTGACACCTAGTTCGATTCACCTCCACTATAAGAGTCGGTTTCTCCAGAATTAAAAAATGAACATTTTACAGGTAAAAACAACAAAATAATTTTCTCAGGTGACTTTTTCTGTGTGTGTGTGTTTGTGTGTGTGTGTGTGTGTGTGTGTGTGTGTGTGTGTGCACGCGTGGGGCAGAAGGTGCCCCCTGTATACACACGATAAGCAGCTCCATTATTGCTGTGCAGTGCTGTACACACTCTTAGGATTCCTCCACTTATCTTCTCCACACACACCCACACACACATTTGAGAATGGTGACTGTGAGCATAGACACACACACACACACACACACACACACACACACACACACAAACACACACATGAACATATTATGCATGACTGTACAGACTTCAGGGAAGCAGTGCTAAAATCTCTGAACTCAAGTTGATTCAGTTCGATTGTGATTCTGAAGGAAATGATTCAGTACAGTATACACTGATCAGCCATAACATTAAAACCACCAAAACAGCTCTGACCCGTCAAGGCATGGACTCCACAAGACCTCTGAAGGTGTCCTGCTGTGGTATCTGGCATCAAGACTGACATCAGCAGTCAGAAGTCCTGAAAGTTGTGAGTTGTGACCTCCATGAGCACCAATGAGCCTTGGGTGCCCATGATTCAAGCTTTTGGTAGGTACTGACCACTGCATACCCCTGTGGGAACTCCCTACAAGACCTGATGCCTGATGTTCTGGAGATGTTCTGACCCAGTCATCTAGATCATCACAGCTTGGTCAGATTTCTCCTCATTTCTCCTGCCTCAGCATTTTCATCACCTTCAAGACCTGACTGTTCGCTCTCTGCCTAATATGTAGACAGACCATCAGTGTTCTTCACTTCAGCTGGCAGTGGTTTTAATGTTATGGCAGATCAGTGTATTACGTTTTGCATTTAATAACAGCTCTGATTGATTGTCTGTAGTAAGAATCAATTATTATTAGTTATGTAATATTTTACATATTTACACTATGTGTCCAAATGTTTGTGGACACCCCTTCTAATTAATGTGTTCAGCTACTTTAAGTTACATCCATTGCAAATATACACAGCTTGTCTAGTCTCAGTAGAGAAGTACTGCCATTAGAATAGGACTCTCTGAAGCAGATCAACATCATGAGTCTATTGGCAGGTGCCGCTAATGTCAGGTGTGGGCATTAAGCATTAAGAGGGGTAAAAAGCCCCCAGCATTGAGAGAACTGGGTTCATCCGGAATGATGGTGGTGGAGCTTCATCCAGTACTTTTGGATGGGACGAGGTGGAGTGGTGATCATCATCATCCAACATCCTGACCTCACTAACGCTCTTGTGGCTGAATGCAATCAAATCCTCACAGCAATGCTCCAGCTCCAAAATCTAGTAGAAAGCTCTATTTCTTCTCTGGCCAGTAGAGACTGGATCTGCTCTTTTTAATACCCTTGATTTCAGAAGAAATAATGAATGAGCAGGTGTCCCAATACTTTTGTCCATATAGTGTATTATTACGTATGAAAATGCCTGGAAACGCTTGATTTATTTAGTATGTTGTATGTTTAGTATGTAACCAGTTCCTCCAGTTACATTTGTGTTTGTATTATTCTCCAAATGATTCCGAACCAAATGAATCGAATCAGATTCAGAAATCTGAGATTATCGAATCATTTATCGAATCATTTATTAAAGAATCTTACGCTAATCTAATCGTCTAAGCTGAGTTATAGACGGGGAGAGCGCTAAGAGATCCTGCTGCTCTGTTTATGTGATTTATGTGATTAGAAGGTTGTTATGGTTCTCTGGTGTGTATGTGTGTGTGTGTGTGTGTGTGTGTGTGTGTGTGTGAGAGAGAGCGAGTGAGAGAGGCCCAGAACAGTGGATTATAAGAGGTAATTATTTAAGCTTGATTAGAGAGTGGTCTGCAGTGCGGTCGTTAACTGCAGGTCCTGCAGTGAGCTTCAGCAGCTCGACCCGTTCTGCTGTAGATCATAAACCCAAACCCATCAGATACATCATTAAGCTCTGGGGCTGAGGAGAGCTCACATCGGAGCTCTGAGAATGTGTGAGTGTGTGTGTCTGTGTGTGTGTGTGTGTGTGTGTGCGTGCTCGTAGCTGCCTGAATCATTCAGATCACAAATGATGTTTTAACACACACACACACACACAAGGTTATGAATATACCATGAGAAATAAATAAAATAAAGAAATACTTATGTTTATATAACTGACAAAAGTATTTGGACGCTCACATTGCGTTATACCTACAGGAGCTGTAATGACCTCCCATTCTAAACCCATAGGCTGTATTAATATGGAGCTGGTCCCTCTTTGCTCTACGCTCTAGCAGCAGCAGCAGCTCTGGAGGCTTTTCTGCACTCGGTGGCTGAGCTGCTCTCTGTGAGCTGTTCCTCCTAAACTCTTCCACTGTTCAATAATAATAACACCACTCACAGCTGATGGAGGAAGATCTAGGAGGGAGGAAATTTTACCAGCTGACTTGTTGTTGTTGGTGCAGCGGTGCTGAGCTCCTATTACATACAGAACCACGCTGGAGCTCAGTGAGCTCTACAGAACCCACTCCCACTCTCTCACTACAAGGCCGACTACATGGCTAGGGGCTGGATTTGATGGGTGTGGGTGGGTGTTGTGATGGGAAAAATGGTCTTGTGGGGTGTTCCTGGTTCCCACAGTGGTATGCAGCGGTCAGTACCTACCAAAAGTGCTCCAAGGAAGGAGGGTCAACCAGTGAACCGGTGATGGTGGCAAGGTTATGGACTCAGCCCAGGGCTCTTGTTGATGCTCATGGAGGCCCCACCTCCTCAGGACTTACAGGACCTGGAACAGATCTGCAGCTGAGGTCAATGTGGTATTAATGTTATGGCTAACCAGTGTTTAACCTTTCTACATTATTAAAAAATCCAAGAAATGATCACGTATAATCAGTTCTTATCGATTCTGACGTTTGGAAAGATCTCCTCACCTTCCGATTGGTGCCTTCTCCTCCTCTCCTGCTCGTTTCCATGTTCTCCACCTTGCAAACTCTTATTTTTTAGCTAGGCCACAGTTCAGCGTCCCAAACAAGCCCAAAATGGACCAGATTGATTGGCTTGATTAGGAGATAAATTGGAAAATTTGTGGCTAATTAATTGATTGTGTAGCGGACACAATAAAGGCCAAATCTCAGGCCTCGTTTTTTCGTGAGCCCCCCCCGATGTCGGGACAGGGTTCTGGTGGTCATCCCTCTGTTTATATCACGCTGCTCTGCGCCGGCTAATTGCGTAGCTAGCGGTGAGTGTTGTGTATGGTTGTCGCTGCTGAATACGCCGCTTTGTGTCTGTGGTGTTTATTTAGGCTCGTTTGGCAGTATTTACTCCATATCCCCCATTATTCTCCCTCGGAGGAGGTAATGTGGCCGTTTACTGTCATTAGGCTCTGTATCAGCCATCTGTCCGTCCGTCTATCCATCCCGCCACTTCAGCACTTATCCTGTCAGCGCTGATGAAGTGCCTCCGTTTAAAATCTGACAGATTCTCCTCCTGTAATCTCACACGAGTCCGAATGAATCATCCTAGAAACTCTGTCGCTCCGATAGCGGGGTTTACAGCGGAGCCTGCGACGTCCTGACACGTTGCACCAGTTACTACACTGTAGGGACAAAAGTATTGAGACACCTGCTTGAGACGTACGGTTGGGACAACCACCTCATCATCCCCCGACTTTCTGACCCATCCCATTCAAAAGTACTGGGTGGAGAACCACCACCACCACCACCACCACCATCATTCCAGAGAACACAGATCTTCCACTGCTCCACGGCTCTGTCAGTGCTGCTGGGGGGCTTTTATATACACCACTCTAGCCAACGCCTGGCATTAGGCAGCGTGGTGCCAGTAGGTTCATGGTGATCTGTTCCAGAGTGTCCTATTCTTTTGGCAGTACTTCTCTACAGGGACTAAGCTGTGTGTGGGGGTTCACAGTGTGGTAGTTCCCAACTGAGCAACAGCGCGTCTACAAACCCACTCAGGACCCTCGATCCAACCACCTGAGCCCCACAGCAACGCGTTTAGCTCCTACATTACCTTCTGCATTAGCTCCTACGTTAGCTTCTGCATTAGCTTCTGCATTAGCTTCTGCATTAGCTCCTACATTACCTTCTGCATTCTGCTTCTGCATTACCTTCTACATTAGCTTCTACATTAGCTCCTACATTACCTTCTGCATTACCTTCTGCATTAGCTCCTACATTAGCTTCTGCATTAGCTCCTACATTACCTTCTGCATTAGCTTCTGCATTAGCTTCTACATTACCTTCTACATTACCTTCTGCATTAGCTTATGCATTAGCTTCTGCATTAGCTTCTGCATTACCTTCTGCATTAGCTTCTGCATTAGCTTCTACATTAGCTTCTGCATTACCTTCTGCATTAGCTTCTGCATTAGCTTCTACATTACCTTCTGCATTACCTTCTTCATTAGCTTATGCATTAGCTTCTGCATTAGCTTCTGCATTAGCTCCTACATTAGCTCCTACATTAGCTTCGGCATTAGCTCCTACATTAGCTTCGGCATTAGCTCCTACATTAGCTTCTACATTAGCTCCTACATTAGCTCCTACATTAGCGTCTGCATTAGCTTCTACATTAGCTCCTACATTAGCTCCTACATTAGCGTCTGCATTAGCTCCTACATTAGCGTCTGCATTAGCTCCTACATTAGCCCTCACATCAGCCTCCACAGCTTTCATCCATGCTGTTCTCGCCTCTCTCTCTGTTTTCGCTCAGGCCTGAATCTGCGAGGCTGCTGAATGGACGGTGGAGTGGTCAGTATTACTGCCTGTTGAAAAAGCCTGCATGACCTGATCTGATCTGTCAGCTGATTAGAGCCACTGTAGAAGAGTCCAGCAGAGAGAGATTCTCCCCATTCCCCTCTCTCTCTCTCTCTCTCTCTCTCTCTCTCTCTCTCTCTCTCTCTCTCTCTGTCTCTCTCTCTTTCTCTCTCTCTGTCTCTCTCTCTTTCTCTCTCGCTCTCTCTCTTTCTCTTTCTCTCTCTGTCTCTCTCTCTTTCTCTCTCGCTCTCTCTCTTTCTCTTTCGTTCTCTCTCTCTCTCTCTCTCTCTCTCTCTCTCTTTCTCTCTCTCTCTCTCTCTCTCTCTCTCTCTCTCTAAGGTTAGAATTGGCAGACGGGAGCTAGACAATAAAGGATGGAGGACGAAGAACAGAGAACTGTGGATGGAGGAGCAAGAATGGAAAGTGGAGGAGGGAGGTTGAAGGGTGCAGAATAGAAATCAGGATGGAGGGAGAGATCGGAGAACGGGGGGTTGGAAAATTGAGATGGAGGAAAATAGAGAAAGGAGGGAAGAGAACAGGGGATAGACGGACAGCGGAAGGTGGAGAATGGAGGAGTAAGGAGCGAGGGTGGAGGCTGCAGAGGTTAGGAACGGACAGAGTCAGGATGGAGAGTTGAAGGAGAATGGAGGACAGAAAATTGAGGACTTGTTGGGTGGAGAAGACATCAAGAAGTTCCTCAGAGCACCTTAAGAGGTTCCTCCACCCCTTAGATTTCCCTCAGAGAGCCTTAGAGCCTGGTTTTAGTAATGTTGTGATGACAGCTGGTTGGGTTATAGTGTGTGGTGCTGCTCCATGTACCAGTCGTACTGTATGTACTGTATGGGCTTGAGATTCTGCATTAGTGCTAGCGGCGTTCACTTAGAGGCAGAGGCACAAGAATAGGATCTAAAGGAGGACGGAAATAAGAAGAGGAGTGCTCAGCGTTCCCTTTCAGACTGTCGCCCCCAATACACTCGCTCAGTCCGTAACGCAGGTGTCCAGCCATGTGCCGGGATGTGAAGCCGGCTGTAGCCTTTCTACCGTTTGCGTCTTCAATAAAATCAGCGTTTAGCTCGGCTTCCGCATCCCGACTCTTCCCAATTCCCTTTTTCCCCTAAAAGCACTCAGCTGAACAAACACGGCGCTCCATTTCCCCTCGCATTATTATTTATATAAGCGTTCTCTGCAAATCATTATTTGCCGTTCACACTCACACAGTGGAGATCTTTTATTTATTTATTATTTTTAAAGAGAGCGAGAGCGAGAGAGAGTTTTGGCCCAGAGCGAAAAGCTCAGCGCTAGGAGGATGCAAATGTATGAATTATTCATCCTCAGTGTCTTTATTATTTATGACCTTTTTTATAAACTTGTTTGCATGGAATAGAATTTCTCATAGAACTTTTCGGGGGGGCTCGGAGTGGGTAAATCCGTAGCCTTGTTTTTCCCGCTTTTCTGGAGCGCTGAAGAGTGAAGAAAGGATTGACATGGTTGACATGTTTTTTTCCGAGGGCTGGAAAGCGAGCTGAAGAGTCAGGAGGAAGATGATTCCACGCACTGAGCTCATGTTCGCTGATTTGGACCGGTTCACTCTCTGTAAACAAAAGGTTTGGGAAGACAGTCGCCGGTGTGTAAAATTACAGCGGCAGCAAAGGAGAACACGAGGCGTGATTTCCTCGCCCAGATAAACCAGCTTCACGTCCCTGCTGCTCATTTCCATTAGAATAGATCATATTTACAGCCTCCATGTGCTGATGTGTGGAGAACCGCCGATGTTGGAGCTGCCGAAGGGAGAAACAACTGTTCAGCACCAGAGTCCCATAATAAATTACAGTCATTAGACTCTTCTCATCTACCATCTTCTCCTCTCCTCTCCTCTCCTCTCCTCTCTTCTCCTCTCTTCTCCTCTCCTCTCCTCTCCTCTCTTCTCTTCCCCTCTCTTCTCTTCCCCTCTCTTCCCCTCTCTTCTCCTCTCTTTCCCTCTCCTCTCCTCTCTTCTCTTCTCCTCTCTTCCCCTCTCTTCTCCTCTTCTCTCTTCCCCTCTCTTCTCCTCTCTTTCCCTCTCCTCTCCTCTCCTCTCTTCTCCTCTCTTTCCCTCTCTTCTCCTCTCTTTCCCTCTCCTCTCTTCTCTTCTCCTCTCTTTCCCTCTCTTCTCCTCTCTTTCCCTCTCCTCTCCTCTCCTCTCCTCTCCTCTCTTCTCCTCTCTTCTCCTCTCTTTCCCTCTCCTCTCCTCTCCTCTCTTCTCCTCTCTTCCCCTCTCTTCTCCTCTCTTTCCCTCTCTTCTCCTCTCTTTCCCTCTCCTCTCTTCTCTTCTCCTCTCTTTCCCTCTCTTCTCCTCTCTTTCCCTCTCCTCTCCTCTCTTCTCCTCTCTTCTCCTCTCTTCCCCTCTCTTCTCCTCTCTTTCCCTCTCCTCTCTTCTCTTCTCCTCTCTTTCCCTCTCTTCTCCTCTCTTTCCCTCTCCTCTCCTCTCTTCTCCTCTCTTCCCCTCTCTTCTCCTCTCTTTCCCTCTCCTCTCTTCTCTTCTCCTCTCTTTCCCTCTCTTCTCTTCTCTTCTCCTCTCTTTCCCTCTCTTCTCCTCTCTTTCCCTCTCCTCTCTTCTCTTCTCCTCTCTTCTCCTCTCTTCTCCTCTCTTCTCCTCTCTTTCCCTCTCTTCTCCTCTCTTCTCCTCTCCTCTCTTCTCTTCTCCTCTCTTTCCCTCTCTTCTCCTCTCCTCTCTTCCCCTCTCTTCTCCTCTCTTCTTCTCTCCTCTCTTCTCCTCTCTTCTCTTCTCCTCTCTTCTCTTCTCTTCTCTTCTCTTCTCTTCTCTTCTCCTCTCTTCTCCTCTCTTCTCTTCTCTTCTCCTCTCTTTCCCTCTCTTCTCCTCTCTTCTCCTCTCTTCTCCTCTCCTCTCTTCTCTTCTCCTCTCTTTCCCTCTCTTCTCCTCTCCTCTCTTCCCCTCTCTTCTCCTCTCTTCTTCTCTCCTCTCTTCTCTTCTCTTCTCTTCTCTTCTCTTCTCTCCTCTCTTCTCTTCTCCTCTCCTCTCATCTCTTCTCTTCTCCTCTCTTCTCCTCTCTACTCTTCTCTTTTCTTCTGTTCTCTCCTCCTCTCTCTCAGTGTGTGCTGATGAGGTTTATGTTGTGTAGGATGTAGAAGATGATGTACAGTTGTTGAGCTGGGCTCTCTGCTCTTAGCTAGAAGTGAAAAGCAGTGAAATTCAGCAGGTGGAGAGTGACAGTGTATGAGAGAGAGAGAGAGAGAGACAGAGAGAGAGAGTCAGAGAGAGACAGAGAGAGAGAGAGTCAGAGAGAGACAGAGAGAGAGAGAGAGAGACAGAGAGAAAGATAGTCAGAGAGAGAGACAGAGAGAGAGAGAGAGAGAGAGACAGAGAGAGAGAAAGAGAGAGAGTCAGAGAGAGAGAGACAGAGAGAAAGATAGTCAGAGAGAGAGACAGAGAGAGAGAGAGAGACAGAGAGAGAGACAGAGAGAGAGAAAGAGAGAGAGTCAGAGAGAGAGAGACAGAGAGAGAGAGAGAGAGAGAGAGAGAGAGAGGAGAGAGAGAGAGAGAGACAGAGAGAGAGAGAGACAGAGAGAGAGAGAGAGAGAGAGAGAGAGAGAGACAGAGAGAGAGAGGTGTTAAAAGCTACATCATATTTACCAAAGCTGACATACATTCACACTGCATGCTGGGAATTCCCTCCAGCGTTTGCTGTGTGATGACTGTTTGCTTAAGCAGAGCAGTGATGGAACAGAAATACACTCCAACACACACCAGCAGAGCAGCAGATGCACTGAACACACACTCACACACACACACACACACACACACACACACTCATACACACTCCGATATCCATACATCACTCACATCAAACGCTGTGACAGATACTCACATTTGTCCTTGCTGTTCTGACTCTAGTTTTCTGTCTCACTCAAAATAACGGTGCTACTAAAGCTTCTAGTTATAGAAGGAAAACATTTGGATCCATACAGAAGCTTTTGTGTAGAACCTGGAAGCTTGAAGAACCTCTGAAGTGGTGAAGAACGTTTATATTGACTTCTTTAAACCTAAAGGTTCTACACCTAAATCTCTTTTTTTAAAAACAGAGACGTTTAGTCTCAGTCTGAGAGGTTTAGTCTGGTCCCAGAGAAGTGTAAAATGGTTCTGGAGAGGTTTAGTCTGGATTTTGAAAAGTTAAGTCTAGTTCTCGAGAGGTTTAGTCTGGTTCTCGAGAGGTTTAGTCTGGTTCTTGAAAGGTTTAGTCTGGTTCTTGAGAGGTTTATTCTGGTTCTTGAGAGGTTTAGTCTGGTTCTCGAGAGGTTTAGTCTGGTTCTTGAGAGGTTTAGTCTGGTTCTTGAAAGGTTTAGTCTGGTTCTTGAGAGGTTTATTCTGGTTCTTGAGAGGTTTAGTCTGGTTCTTGAAAGGTTTAGTCTGGTTCTTGAAAGGTTTATTCTGGTTCTTGAGAGGTTTAGTCTGGTTCTCGAGAGGTTTAGTCTGGTTCTTGAGAGGTTTAGTCTGGTTCTTGAGAGGTTTAGTCTGGTTCTTGAAAGGTTTAGTCTGGTTCTTGAGAGGTTTATTCTGGTTCTTGAGAGGTTTAGTCTGGTTCTTGAAAGGTTTAGTCTGGTTCTTGAGAGGTTTAGTCTGGTTCTGGAGAGGTTTATTCTGGTTCTTAAGAGGTTTAGTCTCATTCTGGAGAAGTTAATTCTGGTTCAGGAGAGGTTTAGTCTGGTTCGTAAGAGGTTTAGTCTGGTTCTTAAGAGATTTATTCTGGTTCTACAGATGTTTAGCCTGGTTCCAGATAAGTTAAGTCTGGGATTTGAAAGGTTTAGTCTGGTTCCAGGGAAGCATAAAATGGTTCCACAGATGTTTTTGTGGGTCCAGATTAGTTAAGTCTGTTTTTTGAGGTTTAGTGTGATTCCAGAGAAATTTTGTCTGTATCTACAGATGTTTAGTCTGGTTACTTAAAAGGTTTAGTCTGGTTCAAGAGATCTTTTATCTGGTTACAGAGAATTGGAACCAGGCTAAACCTCTCTGGATCCAGGAAATCTGGAAAAATTCTCTGGAAATTACAAGCAGTGAATTAACGTTCTTTTCGCTTCCACTTATAACTTGGTATAACTATGGTGCACTTTGCTGCTGACAGCTCATCCTGCTCATTTTTCTATTTAGTGTAAATTTAGTGTAAATACTGCTGTTTTTATTCTTATATATTTGTTATTTTTATATTTAGTTCATTTAGGTTATTAAATTGGATAAATCTGTATCTGATCTTATCTTATCTTTTGCACTCTGATTTACCTTCTATTCTGTCCTGTTGTTTCCTGTGATTGGACGGTGACCACAGCGCTTCTCTGCTCTCTGGGCTGTGACACTTTTGATGGTGGCTTTGTGCACTATAGGGTGGAAGTGTTCGGTTTGGAACACAGCCTTTGTGCCAAAGCATTTCTGATCGACAGACAGTTTTATTCTCCAACATTCATCAAATATTACTGATCATTTCTGTTTCCATAGCAACATCAGCAAACTTTTTGAAGTGTTAATTTGGTCCTTTGGATGTCCTTCGGGTGGAAGAGTAGCTCGTGTAGCTCCTTATTCTCCTCATTCTCCTTATTCCATTTCCATAAGATTCCTCTCATATTCATGATGACCTTCCTAACAGGAGCAGATCCCAGACCAGGACTCCTGCTCTTCCTGAATACGGACCCAGCTGGCCTTTAGTTTGTGTTGGACCTCAAAGTGAAGACCATAAAACAGACCAAGTGAAATACTCCTTGTGTTGAAGTGAAGGCTTTATTTTGGAAGTGCAAAGTTTTCCTATGCAACACACACACATACACACACACACACACACACACACACACACTCTTACCATGTCTTTGCTGCTGGGTTTGGGGTGAAAGGCTGAATCAGTACGTTGTTTAACCTTCAGCTTTTAAAGAGGCCACAGGTGAGCGAGTGTTTTGACAGAATGTGAGTGGAGTGTAATGATAGGCTGACCCCTGCGCCCTCGGCTAAATCTCTGATTCCCTGTTAGAATAAAAACAAGGAAACTGGAGAGAGAGAGAGAGAGAGAGAGAGAGAGGGTGAGATCGAGCAAGAGAGAGAGAGGGTGAGAGAGAGGGTGAGATCGAGCAAGAGAGAGAGAGGGTGAGAGAGACGTAGCTTCAGCCGCAGATGTTCTACCAGCAGAGCTACTCTGAAGACTGTTAATTGCAATCAACTCAAGTAATAATACTTAATAATAATAATGATAACAATAATAATAATAATAATAATAATAACAACAATACTTCATAATAATAGGACCAACACTAAAGGACCAACACTAAAGTTCTACAGAACCAAATGAATCTTCTCTGGAACCAGTATCAACCTCTCTGAAACAAGAAGGGATTTCTTAGGAACCAGTCTAAACTTCTCACACCAGTCTAAACCTCTGAAACCAGTCTAAACTTCTCACACACCAGTCTAAACTTCTGAAACCAGTCTAAACTTCTCACACACCAGTCTAAACCTCTGAAACCAGTCTAAACTTCTGAAACCAGTCTAAACTTCTCACACACCAGTCTAAACCTCTGAAACCAGTCTAAACTTCACACACCAGTCTAAACTTCTGAAACCAGTCTAAGCTTCTCATACACCAGTCTAAACTTCTCACACACCAGTCTAAACCTCTGAAACCAGTCTAAACTTCTCACACACCAGTCTAAACTTCTCACAAACCAGTCTAAACTTCTCACACACCAGTCTAAACTTCTCACAAACCAGTTTAAACTTCTCATACACCAGTCTAAACTTCTCACAAACCAGTTTAAACTTCTCACAAACCAGTTTAAACTTCCGAAACCAGTCTAAACTTCTGAAACCAGTCTAAACTTCTGAAACCCGTCTAAACTTCTCACACACCAGTCTAAACTTCTCACACACCAGTCTAAACTTCTCACAAACCAGTTTAAACTTCTCACACACCAGTCTAAACTTCCGAAACCAGTCTAAACTTCTCACACACCAGTCTAAACTTCTCACACACCAGTCTAAACTTCTCACAAACCAGTTTAAACTTCTCACACACCAGTTTAAACTTCTCACACGCCAGTCTAAACTTCTCACACACCAGTCTAAACGTCTCACAAACCAGTCTAAACGTCTCACAAACCAGTTTAAAATTGACACACCAGTCTAAACTTCTGAAACCATTCTAAACTTCTCACACACCAGTCTAAACTTCTCACAAACCAGTCTAAACTTCTCACAAACCAGTTTAAAATTGACACACCAGTCTAAACTTCTGAAACCATTCTAAACTTCTCATACACCAGTCTAAACTTCTGAAACCAGTCTAAACTTCTCACACACCAGTCTAAACTTCTGAAACCATTCTAAACTTCTCACACACCAGTCTAAACTTCTCACAAACCAGTCTAAACTTCTCACAAACCAGTTTAAAATTGACACACCAGTCTAAACTTCTGAAACCATTCTAAACTTCTCATACACCAGTCTAAACTTCTCTCAAACCAGTTTAAACTTCACACACCCGTCTAAACTTCACACACCCGTCTAAACTTCACACACCAGTCTAAACTTCTGAAACCAGTCTAAACTTCTCACAAACCAGTCTAAACTTCTGAAACCAGTCTAAACTTCTCACAAACCAGTCTAAACTTCTGAAACCAGTCTAAATTTCTGAAACCAGTATAAACCTCTCACAAACCAGTCTAAACTTTTGAAACCAGTCTAAACCTCTCACACACCAGTCTAAACTTCTGAAACCAGTCTGAATCTCTCACAAACCAGTCTAAACTTCTCACACACCAGTCTAAACTTCTCACAAACCACTCTAAACTTCTGAAACCAGTCTAAACTTCTGAAACCAGTCTAAACCTCTCACACACCAGTCTAAACTTCTGAAACCAGTCTGAACCTCTCACACACCAGTCTAAACCTCTCACACACCAGTCTAAACTTCTCACACACCAGTCTAAACCTCTCACACACCAGTCTAAACTTCTCACACACCAGTCTGAACCTCTCACACACCAGTCTAAACTTCTCACAAACCAGTCTAAACTTCTGAAACCAGTCTAAACTTCTCACAAACCAGTCTAAACTTCTCACAAACCAGTCTAAATTTCTGAAACCAGTCTAAACCTCTTACACACCAGTCTAAACTTCTGAAACCAGTCTGAACCTCTCACACACCAGTCTAAACTTCTCACACACCAGTCTAAACTTCTCACAAACCAGTCTAAACTTCTGAAACCAGTCTAAACTTCTGAAACCAGTCTAAACCTCTCACACACCAGTCTAAACTTCTGAAACCAGTCTGAACCTCTCACACACCAGTCTAAACTTCTGAAACCAGTCTAAAACCCAGTCCGAGACCCAGTCTGAAACCCAGTGTGTGTAACCGGATTTTTGATTTCTCTCTCTCTCTCTCTCTCTCTCTCTCTCTGTTACTCTCTCTCTCTCTCTCTCTCTCTCTCTCTGTCTCTCTCTGTCTCTCTCTCTCTCTCTCTCTGTCTCTCTCTGTCTCTCTCTGGCTCTCTCTCTCTCTGTCTCTCTCTCTCTCTCTCTCTCTCTGTCTCTCTGTCTCTCGGTCAGTCAGAGGAATGTTGCTCTGTCCACTCGCTCTGCTCTGCAGGGCTGCTGTCGTTCCTCTCTCCGTTGCTCTCCCCTCTCTCGTCCCTGGATGTTGTGAGATTAGAGGGCGAGTGCAGACTGGAAGTGTAGCGGCTGCTTGTTTTCTCAGGGATTTCTCCTCTGCTCGGAATCACAGCGCTCCGGATCTCAGACACGGAAAAAAGGCTGATTTTTCCTTCCTTCCTTCCTTCCTTCCACTGAGGAGCGAGTGATCAGCTTTGATTCTGGAGCCTCTCTGAAGTCAGAGACCAAGAACAACCTCCCTACTGTCACCAGAGAGAGAGAGAGAGAGAGAGAGAGAGAGAGATGTGGATAAGCTGAGCGTCTGTGTTTGGGGATTTAGGAGATGAGGATGGCGCTGGTCAGAGGTGAGGCTGAATTTGAGTATTTGCTCATCCTCCTGTTTATTTACTGGGTTTATCGTTGCTGTGGGAACAAACCTCCTGTCTCTGAGACGTACCTTCAGCAGAAGCTTCTCCAGTGTGGGTTAAATTACCAGGACCTCACCGTCGGTCAGTTTGGAGCTTGTTTTGGTGGTTTAGATTAGACCCAGTGTGAAAATATAGATGTGAGATTGGAATCTGATACTGACGATATCTTGTTGTGCAGTCTTATAGACTTGTTGTGCAGTCTTACAGACTTGGGGTGCAGTCTTACAGACTTGTGGTGTAGTCATGTAATCTTGTGGTGTAGTCTTGTAGACTTGTGGTGTAGTCTTATAGATTTGGGGTGCAGTCTTATAGACTTGTGGTGTAGTCTTATAGACTTGTGGTGTAGTCATGTAATCTTGTGGTGTAGTCTTATAGATTTGGGGTGCAGTCTTATAGACTTGTGGTGTAGTCTTATAGACTTGTGGTGTAGTCATGTAATCTTGTGGTGTAGTCTTGTAGACTTGTGGTGTAGTCTTATAGATTTGGGGTGCAGTCTTATAGACTTGTGGTGTAGTCTTATAGACATGTTGTCTTGTCTTGTGCACTGTACTTATGGTGTAGTCTTGTAGACTTGAAGTGTAGTCTTGTAGACTTGTGATGTAGTCTTGTAGACTTGTGATGTGGTCTTGTGGACTTGTGGTGTAGTCTTGTAGACTTGTGGTGTAGTCTTATAGACTTGAAGTGTAGTCTTGTAGATTATGGTGTAGATTGTGATGCAGGCTTGTAGACTTGTGGATTAGTTATATAGACTTGTGGTGTAGGCTTGTAAATGTGTGGTGTAGTCTTGTAGACTTGTGGTGAAGTCTTGTAGACTGCAGGTCCTGTGGACACACTTAATATCTAGAACGCTCTTCAGACAGACAGTCTAGGGAATGCTTACTCTTTCCAGCCTATTGATTAAAGTGAAGAAAGCCTGGGTCAAGCAAATTGTCTCTTTTGGGGTTTTGCAGTGCTCCTTCAGTGTGTGTGTGTGTGTGTGTGTGTGTGTGTGTGTGTGTGTGTGTGTGTGTGTGAGAGAGAGAGAGAGAGAGAGGGAGAGAGACAGTGTGTGTAACTCCTGGTGGATTGTCGGGCTGATGAAATGAGATTTCTCACACATCAGATCAGATAAAGCACTCACTTACTGAGCTGTCCTAGGCCTCGCTCGCCCCTCTATCTCTGAAATCTATCTCGCACTCTTTCAGCAGCTGCTGTCACACCGAGCACCTTCAGCGGTCAGGAACAGATGAGCTTGTTAAGTGTGTGTGTGTGTGTGTGTGTGTGTGTGTGTGTGTTATATCTTCAAAAAGGGCTGGAGCCTGGTCTCGAGCCTGACCGGTACCGGTACAGATCTAAAGGAGCTAAATTGAGAAGGAGTGTGGTGTAGAGATGGCACTGGTGCCAGGTAAGGGGACAGCGCTGATATTAGCAGAATGCTGGATTGGACAGTTATCAATTTGGCTTCATGGGTCTGACCAGTAGTGTCCCACAACGAGCCTGACCTCTGAGCAGAGCTGACCAGATGGAGCAATACTGATCTACTGGAGTGATCATGTGATCTTGTGGTATGGTCTTATAGATAGGTGATCTTGTGCTGTGTCTTGTAGACTTATGATGTAATCATAGACCACAAGTCCACAAGATCGCGCCACAAGTCTAATTTATGTTTTTTTATCACTTTTACAAATCTTTGTAGACGTTGTAGACTTGTGATGTAGTCTTGTGGACTTGTGATGTCTTGTGGATTTGTGGTGTAGTCTTGTGGACTTGTGATGTAGTCTTGTAGACTTGTGGTGTAGTCTTGTATACTTGTAGTATAGTCATGTGGACTTGTGGTGTAGTCTTGTGGATTTGTGGTGTAGTCTTGTGGACTTGTAGTGTAGTCTTGTGGACTTGTGATGTAGTCTTGTAGACTTGTGATGATGGTAAAAAAGGGGGAGAATTTAGTATAATATCTTGTATTTGGGGACTATTTTGCTGCACAACGGCCTGCATTTATCCCTCCACCTTCTGCATTTTAAACTGTAGTGCTATGGTGTAGTGCTATGGACTTGTAGTATAGTCTTATGGACTTATGGTGTAGTCTTGTGGACTTGTGGTGTAGTCTTGTGGACTTGTAGTGTAGTCTTGTAGACTTGTAGTGTAGTCTTGTGGACTTGTAGTATAGTGTTATGGACTTATGGTGTAGTCTTGTAGACTTGTAGTATAGTCTTATGGACTTATGGTGTAGTCTTGTGGACTTGTAGTGTAGTCTTGTGGACTTGTAGTGTAGTCTTGTGGACTTATGGTGTAGTCTTGTAGACTTGTAGTATAGTCTTATGGACTTATGGTGTAGTCTTATGGACTTATGGTGTAGTCTTGTGGACTTGTGGTGTAGTCTTGTGGACTTGTAGTGTAGTCTTGTAGACTTGTAGTGTAGTCTTGTAGTATAGGCTTATGGACTTAGCGTGTAGTCTTGTAGACTTGTGGTGTAGTCTTGTATACTTGTAGTATAGTCTTGTGGACTTGTGGTGTAGTCTTGTGGATTTGTAGTGTAGTCTTGTAGACTTGTAGTGTAGTCTTGTGGACTTGTGGTGTAGTCTTGTGGACTTGTAGTGTAGTCTTGTAGACTTGTGGTGTAGTCTTGTGGACTTGTAGTGTAGTCTTGTAGACTTGTAGTGTAGTCTTGTAGACTTATGGTGTAGTCTTGTGGACTTGTAGTATAGTCTTATGGACTTATGGTGTAGTCTTGTGGACTTGTAGTATAGTCTTATGGACTTATGGTGTAGTCTTGTGGACTTGTAGTGTAGTCTTGTAGACTTGTGGTGTAGTCTTGTGGACTTGTAGTGTAGTTTTGTAGACTTGTAGTGTAGTCTTGTAGACTTGTAGTATAGTCTTATGGACTTATGGTGTAGTCTTGTAGACTTGTGGTGTAGTCTTGTGGACTTGTAGTGTAGTCTTGTAGACTT
Source organism: Salminus brasiliensis (assembly GCF_030463535.1). Taxonomy (NCBI): domain Eukaryota; kingdom Metazoa; phylum Chordata; class Actinopteri; order Characiformes; family Bryconidae; genus Salminus; species Salminus brasiliensis. The sequence goes on from NC_132879.1 coordinate 2,431,702, forward strand.
GTAGTGTAGTCTTGTGGACTTGTAGTATAGTGTTATGGACTTATGGTGTAGTCTTGTAGACTTGTAGTATAGTCTTATGGACTTATGGTGTAGTCTTGTGGACTTGTAGTATAGTCTTATGGACTTATGGTGTAGTCTTGTGGACTTGTGGTGTAGTCTTGTGGACTTGTAGTGTAGTCTTGTAGACTTGTAGTGTAGTCTTGTAGTATAGGCTTATGGACTTAGCGTGTAGTCTTGTAGACTTGTGGTGTAGTCTTGTATACTTGTAGTATAGTCTTGTGGACTTGTGGTGTAGTCTTGTGGATTTGTAGTGTAGTCTTGTAGACTTGTAGTGTAGCCTTGTGGACTTGTGGTGTAGTCTTGTGGACTTGTAGTGTAGTCTTGTAGACTTGTGGTGTAGTCTTGTGGACTTGTAGTGTAGTCTTGTAGACTTGTGGTGTAGTCTTGTGGACTTGTAGTGTAGTCTTGTAGACTTGTAGTGTAGTCTTGTGGACTTGTAGTGTAGTCTTGTAGACTTGTGGTGTAGTCTTGTGGACTTGTAGTGTAGGCTTATGGACTTATCGTGTAGTCTTGTAGACTTGTGGTGTAGTTTTGTATACTTGTAGTATAGTCTTGTGGACTTGTGGTGTAGTCTTGTGGATTTGTGGTGTAGTCTTGTGGATTTGTAGTGTAGTCTTGTAGACTTGTAGTGTAGTCTTGTGGACTTGTGGTGTAGTCTTGTGGACTTGTAGTGTGGACTTGTAGTGTAGTCTTGTAGACTTGTAGTATAGTCTTGTGGACTTGTGGTGTAGTCTTGTGGATTTGTAGTGTAGTCTTGTAGACTTGTAGTGTAGTCTTGTGGACTTGTGGTGTAGTCTTGTGGACTTGTAGTGTAGTCTTGTAAACTTGTGCTGGTCTTGTGGACTGACGGTCCTGTGGACACAATAAATATCTAGAAAGCTCTTCAAACAGACAGTCTAGACTACACCACAAGCCTACAGAACACACCAGAAGATCACAGGTCTACAAGACTTCACCATAGGTTTACAAGTTTTACCATACGCTTGTTGTAAACTTATGAATACAGTGTCCACATGTATGGACACGAGTCCACAAGTGTACACACCAGTCTACAAGTCTACATGACTACACTACAAGTTTAAAATGCAGAAGGTGGAGGGATAAATGCAGGCCGCTGTGCAGCAAAATAGTCCCCAAATACAAGATATTATACTAAATTCTCCCCCTTTTTTACCATCATCAAATTCCATGTAAACTTGTGTAAACTCGTGTGGGTTCAATGATGTTTTGGGTTTTTTTGGACAGGAAATAACATTTTTTATTTTTTAAAAATATTTGTGGTGTAGTCATGGAGACCGACTCTGTAGGTTTCTCTACAGTGAGGTTCTGAACTTTTGCTATTAGAAGTTTAACGGACTCAGCAGCCAGACGCCGCCGCAGTCATGCCGGTTAAGGTGGCTCTGCAGGCCGGCGGAAACAGTCGAATAAGCATGTGCATGTTGTGTACGAGGCCTGGTTTAGAGAAAGTGCGAGGGTGGCAGGTTTCCCCTCGCAGTGCCGTGGCTAAACCTCGCTCTCCGGATGGCCGTGAGTGTCTGCGCGCCACATGCTTCTGTAATCCAGGCCCACAATGCGGTGGCGTCACGAGCTGCTGCCGCTTCCTCATGGGCTAATGGTGTGATTAGGGCGGACACAAAGCGGCACGCTGACACAGTCCCTCGCTGTGATAACGGAGGGGATTAAAGGACTGAATGGAGCAGCCGGCAGAGCAGCACCGGTTCTGTGTCAACACGGCCAATTGGAGCCCTGATACGATCACAGTTAGAATGGAGGACAAGTCTTCGAAAAAAAACAAATCAGACGTTTCCTCCGGGTGGGGATCCGCATTCAAACCGCTTTGCTGTTGATATAGTCATTTACATCCCATTCACTATATAGACAAAAGTTTTGGGACACCTTCTCATTTAGAGTTTCTGTTTAAGGTTTAGACTTGACCTGAGGTATAATCCCGTAGACTTGTGATGTAAGCTTGTATGTTTGTGATGTAATGTCTTGTACACTTGCAGTGTACTCTTGTAGACTTGTGGTGTACGTTTCTAGGCCTGTAGACTTGAGGTATGGTTTTAAGACTTGTGGACTAGTGGTGTAGTGGTTTTGTAGACTTGACCTGAGGGATAATCTTGTGGATTTGTGGTGTATTTTTGTAGGTTTGACTTGATGTTTGGTCTGTAGCCTTGTGGTGTGGTCTTGTAGGTTTGTGATGTGGTCTTGTAAGCTTGTGGTGTGATCTTGTAGACGTGTGTGGTCTTGTAAACATCTGGTACGATCTTTTGGACTTGTGATATAAACTTGGGGTGTAATCTTGTGGACTTGTAGTTTAGTCATGTAGACTTGTGATGTGGTCTTGTAGCTTTGTGGTATGGCCTTGTAGGTTTGTGATGCGGTCTTGTAGCCCTGTGATGTGGTCTTGTAGCCTTGTGATGTGGTCTTGTAGCCTTGTGATGTGGTCTTGTAGGTTTGTGGTGTGGTCTTGTAGCTTTGTGGTATGGCCTTGTAGTTTTGTGATGTCCAAGATGGCGCCGCTGAAGACGGCTGCCGTAACGACTGCTCTGACCACATCTAGCTTTTCTTGGTCTTATAGCCTTGTGATGTGGTCTTGTAGCCTTGTGGTGTGGTCTTGTAGCCTTGTGGTGTGGTCTTGTAGGTTTGTGATGTGGTCTTGTAGGCTTGTGATGTGGTCTTGTAGGTTTGTGATGTGGTCTTGTAGCCCTGTGATGTGGTCTTATAGCCTTGTGATGTGGTCTTGTAGGCTTGTGGTGTGGTCTTGTAGGTTTGTGATGTGCTCTTGTAGCCTTGTAGTGTGGTCTCGTAGCCTTGTGTTGTGGTCTTGTAGACTCATGGTGTGGTCTTGTAGACATCTGGTACGACGTTTTGGACTTTTATGGACATGTGATGTAATCTTGTGGGCTTGTGTAGTTGTTAGACTTGTGGTGTGGTCTTGTGTTTGGCTTTGTTGTAGACGTTGAGACTTGGAGTCACAGTATCGAGCACTGTTCCTGACCTTTGGAAGACTTCAGGTACTTTACTTTCATGGCTTTACTTAGACGTGGCCAGTTGGCTTTACAAAAGAAGCACTTTCAGCTGCCACATGCTCTGCAGGTAGCGCATCAACCAACGAACCAGTCAGTCAGCCTTTTCTTCACTCTGATGATACACACTGAGAATGACCCTGATTTGTTATGTAGTCAAGCATTTACTTGACCTAAGAACTGAACCTTACCCTTCGCTGATGACCAAATGAATGTGAGGAACTGGTAGATTTGGCGACGTCCAAGGACTGCCCAAGCCCATCAATACAGTCAGGACCTGATGAGGGAGCAGAGCACCTTGTAGACCCCCTTAAGATCTCGCTGTCTTTAACAAAACCTCAGATTACCCTCCCAAAAAAAGTTGCATGGAGTGGTAATGGAATTAAATTGCTTCCCCAGTTCTTGGCTTGCTCCAGTGGTATTCTCTGCATTTTTTTTTTTGGCTTTTTCCCAGCACCCCCCATCCCTCGCTTGACATTTCTCACAGTCCTGGAGAATTTCACCATTTAGCTTCCCATTAGCGAGGCTGATCTTGCATGTCAGGCCGCGCTGTGAATTCGGTTGTTAATTACGCGCGGGATGTCGACCGGCGTCATTGCCTGCTCCTTTAGCTAGAGCCCAACAACAAGCTGTTATTTCCCCCGATGAATCACTGCACCATGGGAAGCTCCTTGTCAAATTGTATCATAAACAGGCGGAGGAAGAAGTAGGCCACACTTCCCTGCTCAGCATCTCATGCTTTTAGCTTTACTGAGCACAGGCACTAGAACAACTCCCAGCAGCCTTTGGCACTGGTCTCCTTAATGCTGTAATGTCCTAAACATTCTTACCAAAGGAGCCATGAGCCCAAGCCAGGAGTGGCCATCATAGTGAGGGGTGAACATCATGATAGATACAGATAGAAATACCGCATTTACTAGTACTGCATGCAAGACCTGCCTTGAGAGACACAGCAAGAGATGCAAAGAGAGAAGACAGGGTGATACAGGACAGCAATAGGCACCATATTGCAGGCATTAATGCTGCCGTTGGCTCTGACTGACAGCTGGAGAAAAGCGAGGTGACTCATAACATATAACCGTAGGACAGAGGCATGAAAAACCAGTGTCTACAGAAGTCCTATGCAAAAACAGCCTCTGCACAAACCCTACGCAAAATCAGCCTCTAAAGAAACCCCATGCGAAAACAGCCTCTAAAGAAATTCCAGTAGAGAAAATCAAGCCTCTACAGAAACAAATGAAAATTCAACCTCTACAGAAACCCCATACAAATCCAGCCTTTATGAAAATCCCCAGCAAACCCATGTCTACAGAAACCCTGTGAAGAATAGCCTCTGCAGAAGGAAGCCAATGACAAAACAGACTGTCTTTAGAAACCCCATGCAAACTAACCTCTATAAAACCCCTATCCAAACTAGTCTCTACAGAACCCTCATCCAAACCAGCCCCTACAAAACCCCCAATGCAAAACCAGCCCCTACAGAAACCCCATCCAAACCAGCCCCTACAAAACCCTCAATGCAAAACCAGCCCCTACAAAACCCCCAATGCAAAACCAGCTCCTACAGAAACCCCATCCAAACCAGCCCCTACAAAACCCCCAATGCAAAACCAGCCCCTACAGAAACCCCATCCAAACCAGCTCCTACAAAACCCCCAATGCAAAACCAGCCCCTACAGAAACCCCATCCAAACCAGCTCCTACAGAAACCCCATCCAAACCAGCCCCTACAAAACCCCCAATGCAAAACCAGCGCCTACAGAAACCACATCCAAAGCAGCCCCTACAGAAACCCCATCCAAAGCAGCCCCTACAGAGACCCCATCCAAACCAGCCCCTACAGAAACCCCATCCAAAGCAGCCCATACAGAAACCCCATCCAAACCGGCCCCTACAGAAACCCCATCCAAACCAGCCCCTACAAAACCCCATCCATACCAGCCCCTACAGAAACCCCATCCAAACCAGCTCCTACAGAAACCCCATCCAAACCAGCTCCTACAGAAACCCAATGCAAACTAGCCCCTACAGAACCCCATCCAAACCAATCCCCAATGGGGCAGTGGTGGCTCAGCGGTTAGAGCGCCGGGATATCGATAACAGGGTTGTGGGTTCGATTCCCGGGCTCGGCAAGCTGCCACTGTTGGGCCCTTTACCCTCTCTGCTCCCCGGGCGCTGGAGTTGGCTGCCCACCGCTCTGGGTGTGTGTGTGTACTCACTGCCCCTAACACGTGTGTGTGTGTGAGTGTGTGTTCACTACCAGATGGGTTAAATGCGGAGGACACATTTCGCTGTACAGTCCACACTGTACAGTGACGAATACGTGCACCTTTATCCTTTATCCTTTATCCCTACAAAATCCCTAGCAAAACCAGCCCCTAGAGAACCAGCCTATATGGAAACCCAATGGAGAATCAGCCTATATAGAAACCCATCCAGAAAGGGGCTGGCTCTCCATTGGGTCTATATAGAAACCCAGTGGAGAACCAGCCTATATGGAAACCCAATGGAGAACAAGCCTATATGGAAACCCAATGGAGAACCAGCCTATATAGAAACCCAGTGGAGAACCAGCCTATATAGAAACCCAATGGAGAACCAGTCTATATAGAAACCCAGTGGAGAACCAGCCTATATAGAAACCCAAATGGAGAACCAGCCTATATGGAAACCCAATGGGGAACCAGCCTATATGGAAACCCAATGGAGAACCAGCCTATATGGAAACCCAATGTAGAGCCAGCCTATATAAAAACCCAATGGAGAACCAGCCTATATGGAAACCCAATGGAGAACCAGCCTATATGGAAACCCAATGGAGAATCAGCCTATATAGAAACCCATCCAGAAAGGGGCTGGCTCTCCATTGGGTCTATATAGAAACCTAGTGGAGAACCAGCCTCTATGGAAACCCAATGGAGAACAAGCCTATATGGAAACCCAATGGAGAACCAGCCTATATAGAAACCCAGTGGAGAACCAGCCTATATAGAAACCCAATGGAGAACCAGTCTATATAGAAACCCAGTGGAGAACCAGCCTATATAGAAACCCAGTGGAGAACCAGCCTATATAGAAACCCAATGGAGAACCAGCCTATATGGAAACCCAATGGGGAACCAGCCTATATGGAAACCCAATGGGGAACCAGCCTATATGGAAACCCAATGGAGAACCAGCCTATATGGAAACCCAATGTAGAGCCAGCCTATATAAAAACCCAATGGAGAACCAGCCTATATGGAAACCCAATGGAGAACCAGCCTATATGGAAACCCAATGGAGAACCAGCCTATATGGAAACCCAATGTAGAGCCAGCCTATATGGAAACCCAATGTAGAGCCAGCCTATATAAAAACCTAATGGAGAACCAACCTATATATAAACCCAATGGAGAACCAGCCTATATGGAAACCCAATGGAGAACCAGCCTATATGGAAACCCAATGTAGAACCAGCCTATATGGAAACCCAATGTAGAGCCAGTCTATATAGAAACCCAGTGGAGAACCAGCCTATGTAGAAACCCAGTGGAGAACCAGCCTATATAGAAACCCAGTGGAGAACCAGCCTATATAGAAACCCAGTGGAGAACCAGCCTATATGGATCAGATGCAGAGGACAACTTGCCAAGCGCTTTATCAACCTCCTTGCTCGAAGACTGTGGGCCCCTCGTTCTGCACCACTCATTTCCATATTCATATTCACCTGTTCGAATGACTTGTTGAGTGCAGTAATGCGTTCAGAGTTCAGGGATCCATTGCTACAAAGACTTTTGGGTGATATGAGGTTGGGTGGTGATCATCATCCAACACCCTGAACTGTGTTCTCTGGAATGATGGTTGGTGCTCCATCCAATCCTTTTGAATGGGATGATTTGTGAAGTTAAATAGGATGAGGTGGGGTGGTGATCACCATCCAACATCCTGATCTCACTAACCCTTTTGTCACTGAATGCAATCAAATTCTCACAGCAGTTCTCCCCCAAAATCTAGTAGAAAGCCTTCCTCCCGGGACAGTAGAGACGGTTACTCCAACAGAAGCAGGATCAGCTCTTTTTTAATAGACTTGATTTCGGAAGAAGCAGGAAACGAGCAGGTGTCCCAATACTTTTGTCCATTTATTGATTTAGTGAAAGTCTTGTTTCCGCTCAGTGGTTCTCTCTCATGCTCTTACAGAGTGTCTTCTGGTGACACATATTAGGGGCTACACTTATATTTATGGAGAACTGCTTTGAGGTGATGATGATGATCATGATGACGATGATGAAGATTAAGTCTGCTGTAGAAAGATCTTGTACAAATAAAACAGAGCTGAGTTGAATAGTGTTTCTGACAGCTGCTGAGATGTACTGCTTCTATATATACACTAGAGAGAGAGAGAGTGCACGAGAAAGCATGCACGAGAGCGCGAGAGCGCACGAGAGAGAGAGAGAGAGAGAGAGAGAGAGACCGAGCTCTTCAGCTGCTCTGATTTTGCGTTTATAAGAACTGCTATATTCTTGCTTTCAAACCAGAGCAGACTTCATGTGTCAGGTCTTCAAAGGAGCGCTACACACCCACCTCCACCGAAACACACTCACTTCAGACTCTCTCTCTGATTCTCTCGCTCTCGCTCGCCCCTGCTCTCTGTGAGAGTGTATATTTGCACACAGGAGTGCCCTCATTTCCAAGTGATTACAGGGAGTGCAGCAAACCAAACAACAGGGTCCGCCACGGCGACGGACAGTGATCCGTTCAGCTTTGTTTGCCGATGGCAGTGAGACTCCTCTCCCCATCATCCCGGGCGGATAGGTAAACAGTGCGTTTCCACTGTGCGTGGAAAGCATTCCCTGGCCTAAGTGGAAGTAAATTGCCCACCAGTCTGAGACCCCCGTCCAGGTTAGGCAGAGTACCTCTGTTTGAATTATACAGCAGGTATTTCAATTGTCTTCAGCAGCTCTTTCCCATCGAGTGGCCATCACTCATTCCACCTTTGGAGGCTGGCAGAAACCAGTAAACCAGTAAACACACATTCAACCAGTGCAATTCCATCCACCAGGAGTTGAAACATTGGCGGGCCCACAGAACGAGGATACAGCCCTCAGGAACATACATACACTGCATGTCCAAATATTTGCGGACACCCCTTGTAATGAACGCATTGTAGCGCTTTGTGACACACACCCACACTCACACACACAGCTTGTCTTAGCCAAAAGAATAGGACTCTCTGGATATCATAAACCTATGCCAGGTGTGGGGTAGAGGGATGTAAAGACCCCCAGCATTGTTAAACAACTACAATCAAATCCTCACAGCAATGTTCCAGCTCCAAAATCTAGTAGAAAGCCTTCCTCCCAAGACAGTAGAGTCAGGCACTTCAACAAAAGCAGGATCGGCTCTTTTTAATGCCCTTGATTTCAGTAGAAACTGTGAACGAGCAGGTGTCCCAATACTTTTGTCAATATAATGTATGTGAATCTGGCAGTTAATTTATTTATTTTTATATTTTTTTTGCAATCTATGATGGATGGACCAATAGAAATGCTGCAAAATGACGTGCGACAGCATAGCATAGTACATCCTTGGGCGGTCCTACCTGAAATCTGACCAATCAGAAGGCTGATGGACGCTGCCTGGCCATATGTGTGCCTTGTGTTGCGGGATAGAGGCTTTTACAGGCTGTGTGACGCACTCAGGCTTCGATCCCACGTGGAAATGGCCGGGGTTTCTTGCACTAGCCCATGGCTCTTTCAAAATTATGCATGAACTGCACAGATATCACTTAGAAAGAGGAGAAATGACCCAGAATTCCAGATTGTGCTGAGCCACTGCAAAGCAATGTTCAAAGAATTACATGCTTAGACACAAATGAAGCCTGTACTGGTGGAGAATTCTGTCACCAAAGAAAAGTTCCCGCTGGATGGCATGGATAATTATAGCTGGCCAACATCAAAGGTCTGCTTTGAAGTCGTTAGCAGAGGATGTGTGTGCATGTGTGTGTGTGTGTGTGTGTGTGTGTGTGTATTAGCATGGCTGAAGGGTGTAAAATGTTACGGAAGCAGGAATCGTCGGGGCATTAGACGAGGTTCTCCGGTGGAAAAACACAAAAGCATGGCTGTTCATTTGATCTGCAATTTGCTCTTCTTTTTAATCCACACTGACTGTTCCTCTCAGCGTCCAGCTGATCCGCTGCTCGTTTATCAATAATAATAATAATAATAATAATGGAAACATGCAATCACAGAATGGCTGTGCAACGTCAGTCTCACTTCCAGGCACTTGCTGCGTGTGGTTGTTCTGGTGTTGCTAGGCAGTTGCTACAGTGTCTCAGGAGATTGGTATTGGTCTTGCTAAGTGGTTGCTAGGTGCTTGGTAGAGTGTTGCTAAGTGGTTGCTAGGTGGTTGGTGTGGTTTTGCTAGGCGGTTGCTATGGTATCTCAGGTGATTGGTATTGGTCTTGCTAAGTGGTTGCTAGGTGCTTGGTAGAGTGTTGCTAAGTGGTTGCTAGGTGGTTGGTGTGGTTTTGCTGGGCGGTTGCTACGGTATCTCAGGTGATTGGTATTGGTCTTGCTAAGTGGTTTCTAGGTGCTTGGTAGAGTGTTGCTAAGTGGTTGCTAGATGGTTGGTGTGGTTTTGCTAGGTGGTTGCTATGGTGTTGCGATGGCATTGCTAAGTGTTCACTATGATATCTCCGGGAGTTAATATGGTGTTGCTAAGTGGTTACTTTGTAGTTGTTATGGCATTTTAGGTAGTTGCTATGGTAGTGCTAAAAACTTGCTAGATCTATAATGATCTATATAGGGATCTATAGTGTTGCTGGGTGCTTGGTACAGTGTTGCTAAGTGGTTGCTAGGTGGTTGGTGTGGTTTTGCTAGGCGGTTGCTACGGTATCTCAGGTGATTGGTATTGGTCTTGCCAAGTGGTTGCTCGGTGCTTGGTAGAGTGTTGCTAAGTGGTTGCTAGATGGTTGGTGTGGTTTTGCTAGGTGGTTGCTATGGTGTTGCGATGGCATTGCTAAGTGTTCACTATGATATCTCCGGGAGTTAATATGGTGTTGCTAAGTGGTTACTTTGTTGTTGTTATGGCATTTTAGGTAGTTGCTATGGTAGTGCTAAAAACTTGCTAGATCTATAATGATCTATATCTATAATGAGCTATAGTGTTGCTGGGTGCTTGGTACAGTGATGCTAAGTGGCTGCTAGGTGCTTGGTGTGGTTTTGCTAGGTGGTTGCTATGGTATCTCAGGCAGTGGAATATGGTGTTGCAAAGTGGTTGCTTGGGTGTTTTGCGAATGGCATTGCTAAATGGTCAATATGGTATCTCCAGGAGTTAATATGGTGCTGGTAAGTGGTTACTTTGATGTTGCTATGGCATTGCCATGGTATTTTAGGTGTTGCTATGGTAGTGCTAAATGGTTGCCAGATCTATAGTGATGTCTATAAGTCTATACCATCTGTGATTGCTATAGTGTCTTAGTAAGGTTGCTAAGGTATTGCAGGTGGTTGCTATGGTGTCTTGAGTTTTCGCCCACTGGCCACTCTCAACTTTAAGCACTGGCCTCAATTGCTGATATCACTCACTTCGCCCGCCAGTGGTTTTAATGTCATGGTTTGGTGGGTGTGGGTGTGATGGTGCTCCATCCAATTTTGGGATGAGCTGGGACGTCGATATCCCTGATAATAATAACACCCTTGATTTCAGAAGTAACAAAGGATGATCAGGTGTCCCAATACTTTTGTCTATTTAGTGTACATGTAACGATACACACTGAGAGGCTTCAGACTGAGAGGAGGAGTGTGTTGGTCCTGCAGATAGCTGGCCTGGGCTGAGATGGGCCTACAGGCCAGTAAAAGACTGATTAATCGACAAATTGAGCTTTAAGACAATGTTGGCAAGCAATTTAACGCTCTTAGCAGATTCATTTTGCCTTCATTTCGTTATTACACGCTTGGCCGGCCCGGCGGCGCTGGTCAGGATGTCAAGGCACGGCAGGGAGGAGCTGTTCCATTTACACTCGTCCACTCCAGGCCGCTGTTTCTGCCACGCTGCAGTGCTGACGGATGATTTGGCCTGGCGTGGAGTGACAGGCTGGCGGGGTTGTTTTGGCTACGGAGGGATCTCTGGACGGGGGTGAAAATGGGAGTGTTTAGAAGCACTGAGCCTCGGGGGGTCCTGGACCTTTAGTACTGGGCTCACCATCAGCATATGTTAGTAATTATAACCAGTTTGATGGTTTACATTAATGTTAAACTACATGATTGATTCTATAATTAATAGTAAGTATGCAGCACCACTCACTGGAGGTTTGGGCACCCTGTATGCATGAGTGTTTTTAACCCTTTAAAGCCAGGTGTAGCGTATTTGATACATATAAGAGTTTTTGAGATATTTGCAACATCAGTGTGATGATTAAATAATGAATTATTGTAAATAATACCTATCGTAAAATGATATATAATATACTATATATTATTATTATTCATAATAATAATAACAATAATAATATTTATCATTAAATACTATTTTTATTATTTAATATTAAATAATATATGTAATGATTTTTATTAAATCATATTTTAATAATATATTTCTAAAATAAATAAATTATGGAATAATTAATTACATAAATAAAAAAGCAGTCAGCTGCGAGCAATAAATTCAAGATGTATCAAATATGATATTATTGATCATATCAGATTATTTCATATTATTATCATATCATATATATATATATATATAATTGGCCACTTGTATATGTTCTGGCATCATTATTTGATGGATCAGGCATTAAAAAAGTTAATAGTCATAATAAACCAAATGCTTACATACATTGTTGGAAGGTAACTGCATTAGTATTTCGGGTGGTTGCTATGGCATTGCTAAATCGTTGCTATATTGGATCTTTAGTGTTGCAAGGTGATTGCTAGTGTATTTCAGGTGGTTGATGTGATGTTGCTTAGTGGTTGCTAGGTGGTTGCTAAGCAGTTGCTGTGGTATTTCAGGTGGTTGCTTTAGGTTTGCTTAGTGGTTGCTATGGCATTGCTAAATCGTTGCTACATTGGATCTTTAGTGTTGCAAGGTGATTGCTAGTGTATTTCAGGTGGTTGCTGTGGTGTTGTTTACTGGTTGCTAGGTGGTTGCTAAGCAGTTGCTATGGTATTTCAGGTGGTTGCTTTAGGTTTGCTTAGTGGTTGCTATGGCATTGCTAAATCGTTGCTACATTGGATCTTTAGTGTTGCAAGGTGATTGCTAGTGTATTTCAGGTGGTTGCTGTGGCGTTGTTTACTGGTTGCTAGGTGGTTGCTAAGCAGTTGCTATGGTATTTCAGGTGGTTGCTTTGGGTTTGCAAATGTTATTTCGGGTGGTTGCTATGGTGTTGCTTAGTGGTTGCTATGGCATTGCTAAATCGTTGCTACATTGGATCTTTAGTGTTGCAAGGTGATTGCTAGTGTATTTCAGGTGGTTGCTGTGGCGTTGTTTACTGGTTGCTAGGTGGTTGCTAAGCAGTTGCTATGGTATTTCAGGTGGTTGCTTTGGGTTTGCAAATGTTACATAAATATGGTTAGCTACTGAAGCGTATCTCAGCATATTTGCTTTTTATATTAATTGTACACTCCGATTAGCCATAAC
>NC_132879.1:2449405-2454405 GCF_030463535.1 Salminus brasiliensis
GTGTGTCTGTGTGTGTGTGTGTGTCTGTGTGTGTGTGTGTGTCTGTGTGTGTGTCTGTGTGTGCGTGATGTAATTAGATGTGTCAGGTTTCCTGCTATTGAGCTGTTAGGGTGATTTGTGTTTTCTTAGCTCAGTGTTGGTGGAGTGACCCAGAGAGTGAACCTGATCTCCAGCTGATCCTTTGGAGCCTGTGTGTGAGTGTGTGTGTGTGTGTGTGTGTGTGTGTCTCGGGAGAATGAAAGCACACTGCAAAGAGAGTCTATGAACACGAACCACTACACATAAACACATGTACACACACAGTGTTCAAGTGCTGCTGGGGTTTCGGACTGTGATGAGAGTGGAGACAGACCAGTGGACCAATGGTCCTAATTTTTCCCTGAGCTGTGATTGGATGTTTTTGGGTTCCGTAGATGTGATTGGAGCATAAGAAGTGTCTGTACGTTACAGTATAGTGTCAGTGTAGTATAGAATGAGAATTGTGTAGTGATTTGTGAATTGTAATTTCTTGGCCTCTGATTGGTTGCAGATAACTATTACGGCACTCCAAAGCCCCCAGCGGAGCCCAGCGCTCTGCTGCTAAACTTTCCCGGCTCGACCCCCAACTCAGACGGCAAACGCAGACGCAACAGATCTGTCAGCAACATGGAGAAGGCTGGGATAGACCCTCCAGAGGAGGAGGAGGAGGAGAGGCCTGTTGTCAATGGCAACGGGGTCAACGTCACAACAGGTACATATATAAATGTTTAAAAACAATCACAATAACAAACCATATGTGGCTTTTTAATCAACCCAGAGTAATATACTGGGAAAATGCTGCAGGCAAGACGGGCAAGAAATGAAAACAAACTAAAAAAAAAAATTGGTGAATCTAAAATTCAAACACCAGGGAAAATCAACAGTGGTGTAGAAAGAGTGCAGCAGTGCAGAAATATGTAGTGTTGTTGTTAGAGTATAAGAAGGGAATATATGGTATAGTGTATGAGTATAGTATAGTGAGAGTATAGTGTGTGGCAGTATAGTGTAGTGTGAGTATAGTGTAATGAGAGTATAGTGTGTGGCAGTATAGTGTAGTGTGAGTATAGTTTAATGAGAGTATAGTATAGTGTGAGTATAGTGTAATGTGAGTATAGTGTGTGGCAGTATAGTGTAGTGTGAGTATAGTTTAATGAGAGTATAGTGTGTGGCAGTATAGTGTAGTGTGAGTATAGTTTAATGAGAGTATAGTGTAGTGTGAGTAGATTGTAATGAGAGTATAGTGTAGTGTATAGTATAGTATAGTGTGTGAGTATTGTGTGTGTGTCAGTATAGTATAATGTGAGTATAGTGTAATGATAGTATAGTGTAGTATGAGTATAGTGTGTGGCAGTATAGCGCAGTGTAAGTATAGTGTGCGGCAGAATAATGTAATGATAGTATAGTGTAGTGTGAGTATAGTGTGTGGCAGTATAGTGTAGTGTGAGTATAGTGTGTGGCTGTATACTGTAATAAGAGTATAGTGTAGTGTGAGTATAGTGTGTGGCAGTATAGTGTAATAAGAGTATAGTGTAGTGTGAGTATAGTTTAATGAGAGTATAGTGTGTGCAGTATAGTGTAATGAGAGTAGTGTGTGCAGTATAGTGTAATAAGAGTATAGTGTGTGGCAGTATAGTGTAATGAGAGTATAGTATAGTGTGAGTATAGTGTAATGTGAGTGTAGTGTGTGGCAGTATAGTGTAATGAGAGTATAGTGTAGTGTGAGTATAGTTTAATGAGAGTATAGTGTGTGGCAATATAGTGTAGTGTGAGTATAGTTAATGTGAGTATAGTGTGTGCAGTATAGTGTAGTGTGAGTACAGTGTGTGGCAGTATAGTGTAATGAGAGTATAGTGTGTGGCAGTATAGTGTAATGAGAGTATAGTGTAGTGTGAGTATAGTTTAATGTGAGTATAGTGTGTGGCAGTATAGTGTAATGAGAGTATAGTGTAGTGTGAGTATAGTTTAATGTGAGTATAGTGTGTGGCAGTATAGTGTAGTGTGAGTATAGTGTGTGAGTAGTATTGTGAGGTATAGTTGTGGAGTATAGTGTGTGGAGTATGTGTGTAGTTAGTAGAGTTATTAGTTATAGTGTATTAAGGGGATAGTGTAGTCAGTATGTAATAAGAGTATAGTGTTAGTGTGAGTATAGTGTGTGGAAGTATAGTGTAGTGTGAGTATAGTTTAATGAGAGTATAGTGTAATGAGAGTATAGTGTAGTGTGAGTATAGTTTAATGTGAGTATAGGTGTGGCAGTATAGTTTAATGTGAGTATAGTGTGTGCAGTATAGTGTAATGAGAGTATAGTGTGTGGCAGTATAGTGTAGTGTGAGTATAGTGTAATGTGAGTGTAGTGTGTGGCAGTATAGTGTAATGAGAGTATAGTGTAGTGTGAGTATAGTTTAATGAGAGTATAGTGTAGTGTGGCAATATAGTGTAGTGTGAGTATAGTTTAATGTGAGTATAGTGTGTGGCAGTATAGTGTAGTGTGAGTACAGTGTGTGGCAGTATAGTGTAATGAGAGTATAGTGTGTGGCAGTATAGTGTAATGAGAGTATAGTGTAGTGTGAGTATAGTTTAATGTGAGTATAGTGTGTGGCAGTATAGTGTAATGAGAGTATAGTGTAGTGGAGTATAGTTTAATGTGAGTATAGTGTGTGGCAGTATAGTGTAGTGTGAGTATAGTGTGTGGCAGTATAGTGTAATAAGAGTATAGTTTAATGTGAGTATAGTGTGGAAGTATAGTGTAGTGTGAGTATAGTTTAATGAGAGTATAGTGTAATGAGAGTATAGTGTAGTGTGAGTATAGTTTAATGTGAGTATAGTGTGTGGCAGTATAGTTTAATGTGAGTATAGTGTGTGCAGTATAGTGTAATGAGAGTATAGTGTGTGGCAGTATAGTGTAGTGTGAGTATAGTGTGTGGCAGTATAGTGTAATGAAGTATAGTGTAGTGTGAGTATAGTTTAATGTGAGTATAGTGTGTGGCAGTATAGTGTAATGAGAGTATAGTGTGTGGCAGTATAGTGTAGTGTGAGTATAGTTTAATGTGCAGTATAGTGTGTGAAGTATAATGCAATGAGAGTATAGTGTGTGGCAGTATAGTGTAGTGTGAGTATAGTTTAATGAGAGTATAGTGTAGTGTGAGTATAGTGTATGAGAGTATAGTGTGTGGCAGTATAGTGTAGTGTGAGTATAGTTATGAGAGTATTGTGTAGTGTGAGTATAGTTTAATGTGAGTATAGTGTGTGGCAGTATAGTGTAGTGTGAGTATAGTTTAATGAGAGTATAGTGTAGTGTGAGTAAATGTAATGAGAGTATAGTGTGTGGCAGTATAGTGTAGTGTGAGTATAGTTTAATGTAAGTATAGTGTGTGGCAGTATAGTGTAGTGTGAGTATAGTGTGTGGCAGTATAGTGTAGTGTGAGTATAGTGTGTGTGGCAGTATAGTGTAGTGTGAGTATAGTGTGTGTGGCAGTATAGTGTAGTGTGAGTATAGTGTGTGTGGCAGTATAGTGTAGTGTGAGTATGTGTGTGTGGCAGTATAGTGTAGTGTGAGTATAGTATAGTATATGTTTACTACATAGTGAGTATAGTATAGTGTAAGGGTACTGTAGTGAGTATACTATAGTGTAGTTTGAGTATAGTGTAGAGTATGTGTAGTGTAATGTAAGTATAGTATCTGTACATATAGTGTAGTGTGAGTATAGTGTAGTGTGAGTATAGTGTAGTGTGAGTATATAGTGTGAGTATAGTGTAGTGAGTATAGTGTAGTGTAATGTAAGTATAGTATGCTGTACATATAGTGTAGTGTGAGTATAGTGTAGTGTAATGTAAGTATAGTATGCTGTACATATAGTGTAGTGTGAGTATAGTGTAGTGTGAGTATATAGTGTGAGTATAGTGTAGTGTGAGTATAGTGTAGTGAATGTAAGTATAGTATGCTGTACATATAGTGTAGTGTGAGTATAGTGTAGTGTGAGTATAGTGTAGTGTGAGTATATAGTGTGAGTCTTGAGTGTAGTGTGAGTATAGTGTATGTAATGTAAGTATAGTATGCTGTACATATAGTGTAGTGTGAGTATAGGAGTGAGTATAGTGTGAGTATAGTGTAGTGTGAGTATAGTGTAGTGTAATGTAAGTATAGTATGCTGTACATATAGTGTAGTGTGAGTATAGTGTAGTGTGAGTATAGTGTAGTGTGAGTATATAGTGTGAGTATAGTGTAGTGTGAGTATAGTGTAGTGTGAGTATATAGTGTGAGTATAGTGTAGTGTGAGTATAGTGTAGTGTAATGTAAGTATAGTATGCTGTACATATAGTGTAGTGTGAGTATAGTGTAGTGTGAGTTATAGTGTGAGTATAGTGTAGTGTGAGTATAGTGTAGTGTAATGTAAGTATAGTATGCTGTACATATAGTGTAGTGTGAGTATAGGTAGTGGAGTATGTGTAGTGGAGTAATAGGGTGAGTATAGTGTAGTGTGAGTATAGTGTAGTGTAATGTAAGTATAGTATGCTGACATATAGTGTAGTGTGAGTATAGTGTAGTGTGAGTATAGTGTAGTGTGAGTATATAGTGTGAGTATAGTGTAGTGTGAGTATAGTGTAGTGTGAGTATATAGTGTGAGTATAGTGTAGTGTGAGTATAGTGTAGTGTAATGTAAGTATAGTATGCTGTACATATAGTGTAGTGTGAGTATAGTGTAGTGTGAGTATAGTGTAGTGTGAGTATATAGTGTGAGTATAGTGTAGTGTGAGTATAGTGTAGTGTAATGTAAGTATAGTATGCTGTACATATAGTGTAGTGTGAGTATAGTGTAGTGTGAGTATAGTGTAGTGTGAGTATAGTGTAGTGTAATGGGAGTGGAGTGTGACTAAAACTGGTCTGCGGGAGCGAGAGAGAGAGAGAGGGAGAGAGTGTGAGAAGAGAGAGAGAGCATTGGTGAAGTCTTGGTCAGTCTATTGTGAATTAAAACGTCCAGCAGGAG
>NC_132879.1:2456715-2459215 GCF_030463535.1 Salminus brasiliensis
TTTACATATTTACTCAATTAAGTACATTTCTATTATATTTATATCGCCCTGTTTTCAGACTGCATTCTATATTTCAGTCACACGACATCAGAAACCACATCACCAAGTGTATCACAGATTACTGAGCATCTCCACCCGTTTGAGGACAGTTAGCACCATGCACTTAGCACCATGCTAACAGGAGGTTTAGCTACATTAGCCTCCTAGCTCCAATGCAAAGCTAGGGAAGCACATTCCAGACACCCGGCACGGCCAGGCTGCGTACGGGCGGTGAATTTTCTTATTCGCTGAAGCTTCCCTTTATTTAGGAGACTGACGCTGAGGGGCATGCGTGAGGGCGTGCTGGCGCAGGGTACTTTTATCTACAGTAAATAAATCCTCTCATTTGTTCTGTGTGCAGACTGTTGTAACACTAGCCAATTAATCGCTTTCATTTATGAAACTGTTGAATCTATTTATTAAGGCGATGAAAAATGAATAAAAATGCATTTATCACGATTAAGGTGGTAAATAATGGATTCAGTTCCACTGTAGCTGTTTAATCAGAGTTTATTGCAGATGCTGCTAATCCCACAGGAGCCGGGTTTGTGTGAGCGCTCAGAACCAGCCTGCACAGAAAGCCCAGGAAAGACAGGAAAACAGGAGCTGCATCACTTTCGCATGCGCAGGACTACTGAGCAGCATCTGTTGCTCTGACTCTGTGTCAGATCTGCAAGCATAACAGTGAAAACAGCCTGAAATCCAACACGCAGATGAGTGAAAGCTCAGTGACAGAGCTGAGCGATTTGCTAATTTGCTTATTAAAACTGATATTTTATTGGAAGCTCCTCCAGAATTCCGAGTCTGGGCTGTAAACAGTCGTTCAGAGTGGGCGTCTGGTGCGAAACTTCCTGACTTCCTCCTGATTTCTTAACAGTGGAGGAGAATGGAAGCAGGCGTCTGTCGCCATGACTACCACACAAATATATAGCCATTTAATTCACTACCCAAACCCACCAGTGAAGCTCCACGAGCCTTCTGAGCTTCATGTGGAATGATGATGGATGATGATGATGATGAAGATGATGATGGTAAAATAGTGAATAGAGAATCTCAACTAACACCGTTTTCTTCAGGGACTACTTTCTGTAGCCGCACTACACCCTAAAGGCAGCATGTATCCCTCCACCATGGTTTTAAAAGCAGGTTCTAGAGCGAGCTCTTCTCAGAACTCTGGTAGAACAGTGTCTCAGGCATCAGGCAGCGTCTTCATCACCATTAGGTGAAGAACTTTCTGTGAGGAGCTTTTATTATTAGAGCTTCAGACGTCTGCTGCTCCTTCAGCTCCACTGTAGAACACACTCGCTGACTGGGGGAGGTTATCTAGAACCGAGCGTTTTAGATAACCACCAAACCCACCAAACTCTCACTCTGAATGGGTCTGTTTAAGATAATCATTTTAGTATGCAGTTGGCTAGTGCGCCCCCTTGTGGTTTCAATATTCCAATATAATGACTTTGGATGGCTCAAATAAATCAAATGTCCAAATGTTTGTGGACACCCCTTTAATCAATTGCATTCAGCACTTTAAACACACCTCAG
This sequence comes from Salminus brasiliensis, assembly GCF_030463535.1. Taxonomy (NCBI): domain Eukaryota; kingdom Metazoa; phylum Chordata; class Actinopteri; order Characiformes; family Bryconidae; genus Salminus; species Salminus brasiliensis. The sequence continues at coordinate 2,458,297 of NC_132879.1, forward strand.
TTGCTGACACAGATGTGACAATGACACACAACAGCTTTTCTAATCTATTGGCACCATGCTGCTGCTTGCAGGCATGCCGATGAGGGTATAAAGCCCCCCAGCATTGAGGAGACTGTGGAGCAGTGGAAGAGCTGTGTTCTCTGAATGAAGGTGATGGTGGAGCTCCATCCAGTACTTTTAAATGGGATGAGTTGTGGAGTTGGGGATGATGAGTGGATGGTGATCATCATCCACATGTCACTGAATGCAATCAAATCCTCACAGCAATGCTCCAGCTCAAATCTAGTAGAAGGCCTTCTCTTCCCTGGACAGTAAAGACAGTTACTCCAACAAAAGCAGGATCAGCTCTTTTTAATACCCCTGATTTTAGAAGACACCAAAAATAATCAGGCGTCCAATACTTTGTCCATTAGTGTCGACAATTCCAGCTATCTAAAAACAGACCATGCCTTATCTTTCCAGTAGACCTTACATCACATGTATCCCATGTCACTATGCTACATGCCCCTGTATGCTGTAGGTTGAGAGCCTAGCTTAAGCCCCACATGAGCTAAGACTGGGCAAAACCCACCCTGTCATAATAACCCACCGCTAACCCACCAGCCACCACTCCTTGCCATCAACACCAAGTAAACCCTTAGAACCTTAAAGTCCCAACAATCTAAGCCCTATTCAAATACCTACGACCTTACACTCAACACACTCAATTGACCAAAATTCATCTAAAAGACGTACACAAAACAGAATCAAGAACCCATCTTTTCCTACTACCTCTCCGACATACTTAACAACACTCACACACCCCCCCTCCCACATACGACTCACCCGATCTTCCCCCCTGCCCCCCCACGACCCCCGACCCCCAAGGAGGAGAACAGCCCCACCCAAAGTCCCCCAAATCACCCTAAAGTCATCAATA
>NC_132879.1:2461715-2474215 GCF_030463535.1 Salminus brasiliensis
TGATGCTTTTGAGGCTCAACTCAGTATGGCTTGTTAATCAAACTGAGATGCAGAAGTTATTACCTCTTAATAACTCTCTAGAATCAATTGCCTGTTTGTAAAATAGATGTACACCATAAGGACAAAAGTATTGGGACACCTACGTATTCAGTGTTTCTTCTGAAATCAAGGCTGTTTCAAAGAGCTGTTCCTGTTTCTGTTGGAGGAACTGTCTACTTTCCAGGAAAGAAGGATTCCTACTAGATTTTGGAGGAGTATTGCTGTGAGGATTTGATTGCATTCAGCGACAAAACCGTTAGTGAGGTCAGGATATTGGACGATCACCACCTCACCTCATTTCCAACTCCCCAACTCATTCTATTCAAAAGTTTTGGATGGAGCACCAACCATCATTCCAAAGAACACAGTTCAGAGTCCTATTCTATTGGCAGTACTTCTCTACGACTAGACAAGCTGTGTGTGTGTGCATTCACACATCGGTGCCAGCTTAAAGTAGCTGACTGCATTCATTAGAGGGGGTGTCCACAAACATTTGGACATGTAGTGGATGGGCGAAGAATTTTTTAGAGGTGTAAAGAAGTGGGTGTAAGGGTGTAAGAACCATCCTTATGGAATCTACACTTGCGACTCTACTATCTAATTACTGATGCATCTCCATTTGGATATTTAATCTGGTGTATAGCAGAACAACAGCAGGGTTTAATTGGTGAGTAGCAGCTCTGACGATACGTCAAACCTAATGAAACATAGGAAAACACATTAAACTGAATTAATATCTGCCAAGAAAAACGCCTCTTTTTAACTGCATGAGAAACAGCACTCTTCACTCTTCCCCCAGAGAGGCCGGTGTGTCTTCATCAGTCTCCCAGGAGAAGCACTCTACACTCCAGCTATACACACACACACACACACACTCAAACACACACAACGCTGGGACTGATTTTAGCGAGAATACATTTCAGCAGCTTGCCGAACATGTGAGATTTGGAGGAAATGAACTACAGCCCGGTGTCTAGCTTAAGGAGCAGCTCTGCTCTCAACGAGAGCATCTATTGAATATTAGAAGTGTTGTTTGGTGAGTAAACAGTGACTTGGATGCTCCGATGTCATTAAACAAGCCTATTTACCACCCTGTTATTTCACCTCAGTGCGAAACTAGGATAAGACCAGCAGAAAGTGGAGCAGTGGAGCTCTGCCTTCTGGAATGATGGTGTTGCTCCATGCAATACTTCTGGGATGAGTTAAGGCAGTTGGGGATGATGAAATGGGGTGGGGATCATCATCATCATCCAACATCCTGATCTCACTAACGCAGTTGTCAGTGAATGCAATCAAATCCTTACAGCAATGCAAGCAAAAGTCGCAGTCACTAAGGCAGGCCTGGTTCCCGTAGCAACCCGTATTCCCATAACTAGCGGAGTCTGGAGGGGATGAGCTGCTCTCCAGTATCAACAACACCTGAGACCATCTGCTCCTGAAGCCGCCGTTGGCTTTTTAGTGCTTCTCCAGCTTCGACTAGAGCATTCTTTCTCTAGTGGGCGGGGTTTATGTAAATTTGAGGGGGGTGAATATAGCAAGTCAAGACAGTGATGTAACAGTTTTGGGGTTTTGGAATCGGCCTGTTTTACAGTTTCTGTGTCACTGCTTCTTTTAAAACCCTGTAGCTAATGACGTCATTAGCTACAGCCTTAGTAAAGCCAGTGTTTAACACTATATGGACAAAAGTATTTGGACGCCTACACATTAGACCTACAGAAGCTTTTATGACGTCCTGTTCGAAACCCATAGGCTGTATTAATATGGAGTCGGCCTCTCTTCGCTCTCAGCTCTAACAGCAGCAGCAGCTCTGGAGGCTTCTCTGCACTCTGCTCTGAGCTCAGCACTCGGCCCTGACCCCGCTCTGTAACTTTACGTGGTCTGACAGACACTCGGTGGATGCTGAGCTGCTCTCTGTGAGCTGTTCCTCCTAAACTCTTCCACTGTTCAATAATAACACCACTCACAGCTGATGGAGGAAGATCTAGGAGGGAAGGTCTAAATTTCACCAGCTGACTTGTTGTAGTTGTTGGTGCAGCGGTGTCTCCTATTACATACAGAACCACGCTGGAGCTCAGTGAGCTCTTCAGAACCTCCCATCCTTTCACTAATGTGTGGAGGAAAGGCCGACTGCAGGACTAGGGGCTTGATTTTATACATTTGCGATGGGACAGTCACTGAAACACCTATATTCAAAGATTCGAAGAGGTGTGTCCCAATACTTTTGTCCATATATTGTACATTTAAATTTTACATACAGCGTTAAAGCTTGGTGATAATTAGGTCATACCTAATAAACACAGTACATACTGTATACACACTACAGTAGGGTGCTAGAAACAGTCATATCAGAACATTATGACCACCTAAAAAGTGGGAATATCCACCCTGGGCTTGGACGACACTAGCGAGACGGTCCCTTCTGGCATCAACGGCCTGTGGGGCACCACTGTACCCACCATAATATTAGATTATCCACAAAGCACAAAGCTTTCTGAGGCTCTTCTGAAATGTGGAACTGTGTATTTTCCGAACTGCTTGGTCTGAAAGGCCAGTGATATTACCTTGGTCCTCTGTGGCGGTTCTGGTTTTCTTTTAGAAAGGTCTGGTTCCTGTAGGTGGCTCTGTGGGTTGGTAATGAGAGGATTGTGTTCCTCTGTAATTTCGAATAAACTGAGTTACGGTTTGTGCTGCTTTGTGTTTAGAAGGCAGTAAATAACATTATAAAACTTTGGAGGCCCTCAGAGCGCTGCTCCTCACTCAATAACTCATACACTATATGCCAAAAGTTTGTGGACACCCCTTCTAATAAGGAATGCATTCGGTTACTTTAAGTTGAACCCATGGCTGATACAGATGTGCATACTCTTTATATATTAATAACGCTCTAAATGTAGGTATTGTGATATACACTGAGGAGGCGGAGCTACAGTCTCTCATTAGGGTGAATATTAATAACGCTCTAAATGTAGGTATTGTAATATACACTGAGGAGGAGGAGCTACAGTCTCTCATTAGGGTGAATATTAATAACGCTCTGAATGTAGGTATTGTGATATACACTGAGGAGGCGGAGCTACAGTCTCTCATTAGGGTGAATATTAATAACGCTCTAAATGTAGGTATTGTGATATACACTGAGGAGCGCTGTTCTTCACTCAATAACTCATACACTATATGCCAAAAGTTTGTGGACACCCCTTCTAATAATGAATGCATTCGGCTACTTTAGGTTGCACCCATGGCTGTTACTGATGTGCATACTCTTGCTCTCAAACACACACAGCTGGTCTAGTACCTGCAGAGAAAGAAGTACTGCCAATAGAATAGGACTCTCTGGAGCAGATCAACCTCATGAGCATACTGGCATCATGCTGCCCAATAATGCCAGGTGTGGGCTAGAGGGGTATATATAAAGCCCCCCAGCAGCATTGAGCTGTGGAGCAGTGGAGGAACTGTGTCCTCTGGAATGATGGTGGTGGTGGTGGTGCTCCATCCAGTGGTTTTGGATGAGTCTGGGATGAAGACGTGATGTGGTGATCATCATCATCATCATCATCATCATCATCCAACATCCTGACCTCACTAATGCGCTTTTCGCTGAATGCAACCAAATCCTCACAGCAATGCTCCTCCTCCAAAATCTGTGTATGCTGTGCAGAAAAAACACACAGTCAGCACTTGCCTTTTGACTGTGTGTGTGTGTGTGTGTGTGTGTGTGTGTGTGTGTGTGTGTCTAATCCGTAACTGTACTGAAGTGAGTGTCCCTCTGGGCCAGTAGTTGTTGTTTATGATAGAAAGAGTGTGTTCAGAGTGTCTGAGGACAACTCTCTTATACACACATTCTCATACACACACACACACACACACACACACACACACACACAGCGTGACTGTATTGAACATTAAATGAAAGCATAAAGGCAGCCAGTTTCTCCATTTTCTTCCTCACAAATAGACTGTACACACTTCACCTTTTCATAATTTTAAGCCAGACACACACACACACACACACACACACACACATACACACACACAAGTTTGATCTGAAATTAATCATCTAAAATTGTTTCTGTGCATGAAATTAGTTTTTGGAGTCGATACATAAAACTAACTTACACTAACAGAGTGTTACAGATACACACACTGACCAATCAGAGAGAGGGAGAGATACGCTGAGGGTGAATATTAATAAGGCTCTAAATGTAGATATTGTGATATACACTGAGGAGGCGGAGCTACAGTCTCTCATTAGGGTGAATATTAATAACGCTTTAAATGTAGGTATTGTGATATACACTGAGGAGGCGGAGCTACAGTCCCTCATTAGGGTGAATATTAATAATGCTCTAAATGTAGGTATTGTGATATACACTGAGGAGGCGGAGCTACAGTCTCTCATTAGGGTGAATATTAATAACGCTTTAAATGTAGGTATTGTGATATACACTGAGGAGGCGGAGCTACAGTCTCTCATTAGGGTGAATATTAATAACGCTCTAAATGTAGGTATTGTGATATACACTGAGGAGGCGGAGCTACAGTCTCTCATTAGGGTGAATATTAATAACTCTAAATGTAGGTATTGTGATATACACTGAGGAGGAGGAGCTACAGTCCCTCATTAGGGTGAATATTAATAATGCTCTAAATGTAGGTATTGTGATATACACTGAGGAGGCGGAGCTACAGTCTCTCATTAGGGTGAATATTAATAACGCTTTAAATGTAGGTATTGTGATATACACTGAGGAGGCGGAGCTACAGTCTCTCATTAGGGTGAATATTAATAACGCTCTAAATGTAGGTATTGTGATATACACTGAGGAGGAGGAGCTACAGTCTCTCATCAGGGTGAATATTAATAACTCTCTAAATGTAGGTATTGTGATATACACTGAGGAGGAGGAGCTACAGTCTCTCATTAGGGTGAATATTAATAACGCTCTAAATGTAGGTATTGTGATATACACTGAGGAGGAGGAGCTACAGTCTCTCATTAGGGTGAATATTGATAACACTCTAAATGTAGGTATTGTGATATACACTGAGGAGGAGGAGCTACAGTCTCTCATTAGGGTGAATATTGATAACACTCTAAATGTAGGTATTGTGATATACACTGGTTGTTGTTGTTACACACACATTCAGAACAGTGATGAGGATGACTGAAGGTTAAGTCTGGATCATGGTGCACCACTGGGTGTTGGGTTTAAAGCATCAGTGGAGAGACCCCCAGCCCCACCGCAACAAATTTACACCCACTGCAGCCGATACATGAGCACAAAGCAGATTATCTTCACCACAGAGAGAGGCGTAGGACTGCTTACCATCAGCTGGGACTCAAACCTTTGACCTCTTGAGCTGCAGAGGAAGTCTCAGGCTGCTGAGCTGGTATCTAATGTTTATATAGTGAGTCGTTGTGAAACCAAACCCAGGCGTTCTCCAGAAGGTTGCGAATATACTGCCTGGTGCCTGAGACTATCATGCTACTCATAGGCCAGCCGAGCTGGTCCACCCCCTCGACTGTATTAGCTATCATGCTACTCCTTAGCCAGCCGACGTAGCTATCATGCTACTCGTAGGCCAGCCGAGCTGGTCCACCCCCTCGACTGTATTAGCTATCATGCTACTCCTTAGCCAGCCGATGTAGCTAGCATGCGACTCGTAAGCCAGCCGAGCCATCCCCTGCTATCTTGCTACAAGTTAACCAGTCGAACTGATCCCCCTTCGATTATATTACCTAGCATGCTACTGGTTAGCCAGCCAAGCTGCCCCCCCCCCCCTTCACAGTGTGTTCTATCTAGTGGTAGTTGTTTTTTTGCTTTATTATTTAATTATTATCAGTTATCTGCTGATCTTGCACAGGGTCCACAAAAATAGGCATTTGATGAAACGTAAACAGTTACAACAAGTACAGTGTTGTACAGTTAGTAAGCTAACACGCACTAAAGGAACTATCTAGCTCAATAGCAGATAGCAAGCCCCAAAGCTTCTGGGAGAATGTTGTATGGACAGATGAGACAAAAATGAACTTTTTGCCAAGGCACATCAGCTCTATTTTCACAAACAGAAAAATTAAGCATATCAAGAAAAGAACACTGTCCCTACTGTGAAACATGGAGGAGGCTCTGTTATGTTCTGGGGCTGCTTTGCTGCATCTGGCGCAGGGTGTCTTGAATCTCTGCAGGGTACAATGAAATCTCAAGACTATCAAGGGATTCTAGAGAGAAATGTGCTGCCCAGTGTCAGAAAGCTTGGTCTCAGTTGCAGGTCATGGGTCTTGCAACAGGATAATGACCCAAAACACAGCTAAAAACACCCAAGAAAGCCTAAGAGGAAAACATTGGACTATTCGAGCCCTGACCTAAATCATATTGAGCATCTTTGGAAGGAGCTGAAACATGCCGTCTGAAAAAGCCACCCTTCAAACTTAAAACAACTGGAGCAGTTTGCTCGTGAGGAGTGAGCCAAAATACCTGCTGAGAGGTGCAGAAGTCTCACAGGAATCGTTTGATTGCAGTGATTGCCTCAAAATGTTGTGCAACAAAATATTAAGTTGAGGGTACCATCATTTCTGTCCAGGCCTGTTGGCTCATGAGTTTATTTTTTGAAATCATTCTGATGAAGCATGTCTTACTTTCATTGGTTAATTTTCATAGCATTTTTAGTTATTATTACTTTTGTCAGATTCAAGTTATTTCTGTGACCATTGTGGGTTTTTCTTTCATTAACCGAGGGGTACCAACAGTTTTGTAGCATTAATACACTGCATTATAGTGTGTATGTGATTCACATTAAATGAATTAAGTTAAATAGCAATGTTTTTCCAGATAAAATTTCTTAGTAATGATCAGTAAATATCTTTTCTTACATTTTAATCTCTAGAGTTAGACACAATTTCACACCAAACCACCAATCTGAATGACTCTGTTTACATATTAAAATCTGAAGTTAATAATTACTTTGTATTTAAGTTGTTGTTTGATGTATTTATATTAATAAAGGTCTTTAAATGGGGTGATATTGCTCAGATGTTGTTTAACAAGCCACTTTACCATTTTACCATTTTACCATTTACCACCCTGTTATTTTACCTTAGGGTAAATACACTGATCTTCCTAGTCTTATCGTCTTATAGCCCAATAGTGTTGCAGTCCCCTCAGTGACCTCTTGGCGGGTGTGCAGTTAACTACCTACAGAGATTCTAGCCAGTCAGTTAGTTAAGTTCGCTTTTCACTTGTAGCCCTTGCTTGATTCACGACCAGCTTACATGCCCATGTGGGGTCTGTATGGGTAGCCCAGCAGGGAACCAGAGTGCTCTGCCCTTAACATAGCCCAACTGGGCCCCGGTAACAGCACATGTACAAACCCACCCAGAGCCCATTTTTACCTGGAAGGCCCAGTCCACCAGTCTGCCTATTTTAGCTATTAGCTTTTTAGCCTTTTTAGCAGCATCTGAGGATTTAAGCATGCAGTTAGCACCATGCTAGTTAGCAGGGTATAAGGTTCCAGTACTTGTTAGCTACATAAGCATCGTAGCTCTTGGCAGTCCTCTTCCAGTAGTCATGGAAATTGCCATCCCAGCTAACATGTCCATATGGGGCCTGTATGGCTAGGCCAACTGGCAAGCAGAAAGTGTTGTCCATGGGTTCCTCGTTGGCCCCGCATATGGATCCCAATCGGTAGCAGTTAAACATGGGCCCCATCTGGGTAGTACACTCCATTTAGGGGGCCTAGATGGGGCCCAGGTGAGGTTAGGTTTGGCAGAAAGCATGAAGCCCATTTGGGAAGCCCAACTGGGTCCCAGTAACAACATGTGTACGAACCCACTAAGAGCCCATGCCCACCTGGAAGCCACCTAGCCACCTAAGTCCCACCCACATGAGCCCCACATAAGCATGAGGTGGACGAGGCTGGGATGGAGTGTCATAGCGCCACCTGTAGTACTTGAGCGCTCATACGGGGCCGGCCAAAACGAAACCAGGTTGCAGAGAAGTAACTCGTCCGCTAATTTACGGCAAAAAAAAACTTTTTTCATTTTTTGACATAAAGTGAATCGGACAGGATTCGTAATGAACGGACCAATAGAAACGCTCCAAAATGACTTGGACTGTGATCTGTTTACATTGACTTCCATTGAAAGTTACGAAGAGTTTTCCCTCCTCCTGTAAAGCTGCTGGTTTGGAGATTGAGCGACGGCGGCCATCAAGCATCAACTTCTCCTCAATCAAACGGAGACTTTGAGGAATTTGTCTTGTAGTTTTATCTTTACTTTCTAAGAATCTCTGATATTCCTCCCTCTCTCGATCTCCCTCTGTTGATATCTATCTTATCTGTCTCTTCCCGTCACACTGTATCTCCCTCGCCACCCCCCCCTGTGTTTCTCGTTAATGAGACGCCATGAGCTAATTAAAAGTATCGATCGTCATTTTGTGAGTCTAAACTCTTTTTCTGCTTGCTGTTTAGATGATCACACAGGGGACTCACTCCCTATCTCTCTCTCTCTCTCTCCCTTTCTTTCTCTCTCTCTGTGTCTCTCTCTCTCTCTTTTTCCTCCTCTGCAGTCACAACACTAAGACCACGTCCTGGCTGGACCCTCGATTAGCCAAGAAGGCGAAGCCTCCAGAGGAGTGTAACGAAGACGGTGAGTGTGTTCTCCTTTTTCCTGTCTTTGTGGTCACTTCAGATGACCAGAATTAATGGCAGGAAGCCAAAATGCCAAAATATGGGAATAGTGACAAGCGCCGATGTTCTTGTTCTTGATCTTCTGTTGGTTTGGAGTTGTGTGATGTTTAGGAACCCGAAATCCAGCATCTTCAAGACCTCCTATGCCAACGACTTATTGATATAAAATACACCAATCAGCCATAACATTAGTACCGCTGACAGGTGAAGGGGAAACCTCCGATTATCTGTCCTCCACAGTGGCAGCTTGTTAGGCAGCTAGTGAGCGGTCAGTTCTTGGAGGTGATGAAGCAGGGGAAATGAGCAAGAACCAAACTGTGATGTTTTGGATGTTTACTGGGTCAGAACATCTCCAAGGCAACAGGCAAGTCTTATCGGGTGTTTCTGGTATGCAGTGGTCAGTACCTACCAAAAGTGCTCCAAGGAAGGACAACCGATGAACCGCTGACAGGGTCATGACCACGCAAGGCTCAGTGATGCTCAAAAGGTGTTGTGGAGTCCATGCCTCGACGGCCAGAGACGGGTTTTGGGGGCACGAGGGTCCTACACAATATTAGGTACTAATGTTATGGCTTATTGGTGTAGGAACATTTAGTTGTGAGGTATGGTGACCAAAACCCAATATTTGCTGAGCTTCGCAATGTTTGAATGATTGTCGTTGATATGTCAACCCAGTGTTGGTTTTGACGGACATGTCACTTTGATTTCCAATGAAAATGTAACGTCTATCTAACGTTGGAGCTAGATGTCACCCAAATGTTGGTGTTTGGTGAATTTGTCACTTGATTTCCGCCAAAAATGTAATGTCTATTTAACGTTGGAGCTGGATGTCACCCAAATGTTGATGATTAGCAAAAGCAAATTTCTGACAAAAATTTAACGTCTATCTAACGTTGGAGCTGAATGTCACCTTTAATGTTGGTGTTGAGCAAACGTGTGACGTGATTTCCAACAAAAATTTAACATCTATCTAACGTTGAAGCTGGTTGTCACCCAAAAGTTGGTGTTTAGCGAATTCATGACTTGATTCCTGACGAAAATTCAACGTCTATTTAACATTGGAGCTGGATGTCACCTTTAATGTTGGTGTTGAGCGAATTCATGACTTGATTTCCAATGAAAATTTAACGTCTATCTAATGTTGAAGCTGGATGTCAACCCAATGTTGGTTTTGATGGACATGTGACTTTGATTTCCAATGAAAATTCAACATCTATCTAACGTTGCAGCTGGATGTCACCCAAATGTTAGTTTTGACAGACATGTGACTTTGATTTTCAAAGAAAATTCAACATCTATCTAACGTTGAAGCTGGTTGTCACCCAAAAGTTGGTGTTTAGCAAATTTGTGACTTGATTTCCGTCGAAAATTCAACATCTATCTAACGTTGGAGCTGAACGTCACCTTTAATGTTGGCGTTGAACAAATGTGTGACGTGATTTCCAACGACAATTCAATGTCCATCTAACGTTGAAGCTGGATGTTCACCCAAATGTTGGTGTTCAACATCTTAACTTTCTAGTTTGATGAAATGCGATTTTCAGTTTTCAACTAAAATGAAAAAACGCCTTTCAGATTTTCAGAGTCCAACATCTTTCTGACGTCAAATTAACATCTGGTCTGTATAGTCTGGATAGTATCCAATCTAATATAAAGTTACAGAAACTTCTACCACTCTCAGTTTCATTTGAGGTACACATTGGCATATGGCACACTGTATGGACAAAAGTATTGGGACACCTGCTCATTCATTCATTGTGTCTTCTGAAATCAAGGATATTAAAAAGAGCTGATCCTGCTTTTGTTGGAGTAACTGTCTCTACTGTCCAGAGAAGAAGAGTTTCTACTAAATATTGGAGCTGGACCATTGCTGTGTGGTTTTGATTGAATTCAGCCACAAGAGCATTAGTTAGGTCAGGAGGTTGGATGATGATGATCACCACCCCACCTCATCCCTAATTCCCCAACTTATTGCAAAGTACTGGATGGAGCTCCACCATCCATCATTCCGGAGAACACAGTTCTTCCACTGCTCCACAGCTCAATGCTGGGGGGCTTTATATACACCCCTCTGTAGCCCACGCCTGGCATTAGGCAGCATGGTTCCAATGGGTTTATGTTGATCTGCTCCTCCAGAGAGTCCTATTCTATTGGCAGTACTTCTTTTCTACAAGGACTAGGCAAGCTGTGTCAGCAATGGGTGTAGAGTAGATAAATGCATTTATCAGAAGGGGTGTCCACAAACATTTGGACACACCGTGTTTAACCGGTTCTCTTTATATATATGTCTCTCTCTCTCTCTCTCTCTCTCTCTCTCTCTCGCTCTCTCTCTCTCTGTCCTGGTTCGCTCTGCCTGTCTACTCTCTCTTTTTTCTGCTCTCTCTGTCATTCTCCCTTTCTTTATCTTCCCACCCCATCCATCACTCTCTGACTCTCTTAAATCTGCTGTGTGTGTGTGTGTGTGTGTGTGTGTGTCAGCTGATTTCCACAGTTCAAAGACTTGTCAGTGTACACTGAGAAAAGGCTCATCACCCGCACAACACTGTATGTGTGCGTGCGTATGTGTGTGTGTGTGTGTGTATGTGTGTGTGTGTGTGTGTACTTTCCTGCATTCTCAGAGCTAAAATGTTCTTGACTTTGTAGGAGAACCAGAGATAAGCAGAGCAAACCTGAGGAACTGACAACAGCAGCCCAGTGAATTCTGTCAAACTGAACGAGAACCGATCAGCCATAACATTACAACCACCAACAGCTGAAGTGAAGTGCATGACATTGACGACCTGGTCCCAGGGGCTCGTGTCAAGAGCTGGGATCTACACATTAGGCAGCGAGTGGACAGTCAGGTCCTAAAGGTGATGGATGTTGAAGCAGGAAAAATGGACAAGCGTCCAAACTGTGAGGTTCCAGACGATGACTGGGTCAGATCAAGTCCAGAACATCAGGCATCAGGTCTTGTGGAGGGGGGGGGGGGGGTCCCGGTATACAGTGGTCAGTACTTCCCAAAAGTGCTTCAAGGAAGGACAAGCAGAGAATTGACGACAGAGTCATGGGCACCTAATGATCTGAAGGTGTCCAGATACCACAGGTGACCTTTAGAGGTCTTGTAGAGTCCATGCCTCGATGAGTCAGAGCTGTTTGGGGGGCACAAGGGGGACCTACTCAATATTAGACAGGTGGTCTTAATGTTATGGCTGATTGGAGTTATTAATGGTGATTACATATTGTACATACAGTGTTATTGTTAGTGCATAGAAGTGTTTACAGTCTCGTCCTGACACAGTATAAAAGTGTGTGTGTGTATGTGTGTGTGTGTGTGTCTTGTTTAGCACTGGGGTCTCTGGAGTCAAATTAAAGCCTGCTGCCAGTTCCCAGCAGTTCTGCTTCACCCAGCAGATATTTTTAGCTGTTGAGACTAAACGATTCTCCTGCCTCTGGACACCTGTCTGTCCGCACGATGATGCTAATATTAGATTAAAGTGATCTAGTATTTCAGCAGAAGCTCCCTCAGACAGGTCTCTGAAGTGTGTAAAGCCCCCAGCACTGAGCTGTGGAGCAGTGGAGGAACTGTGTTCTCTGGAATGATGGTGGTGGAGCTCCATCCAGTACTTTTGGGTGGGATGGGTTGGGGAGTTGGGGTTAAGGTGGGGTGGTGATCATGGTCTAAATGGTTGTAGACCTGGAGTAACCATGGAAATGGGGTTAGACCTCGAGTAACCATGGAAATGGTTGTAGACCTGGAGTAGCTATAGAAATGGCCATAGACCTGGAGTAACCAT
>NC_132879.1:2479215-2509215 GCF_030463535.1 Salminus brasiliensis
AGTGGCTCTTCACACTGCTATCTCATCGCTGCCATGCCAAAACCTTGTGGATCTGACAGCTGTTTTCCAAACAACCACCTGGGATACCATAGCACCCACCTAGAAACCCCCGGCAACCCAGAGTTAAAAGAGCTGCGCGGCCAATGAAGCTAACCAGTAATTTAATACTATTAACATGCCAGCCATCACGGTTCTAACAGCATGCTTGCCAGCTGCGTTATTCCATGGCAAGAATTTAATAATAACACTTTAATAATCACCTAGCAAACACCAGATGCCATAGCAACCACCTAGCAACCACGATTTACAAGGCTAATGTAGTTAACCCTAAAGTACTTGAATATTATTAACATGCCAGCCATCACGGTTCTAACAGCATGCTTGCCAGCTGCTTTATTTCATGGCAAGCCCATAGCAACCACTAAGAAACACTTTAATAATCGCCTAGCAACCACCTGATGCCATAGCATCCACCTAGCAACCATAAGTTCAAAGAGTTACTAGGCTAATGTAGTAACAAGTACTTGAATATTATTGACATGCCAGCTAACACAGTGCCAACTGCATGCTTGCTAGCTGCAATTCCATGGCAAGCCCATAGCAACCACCTAGCAACACTTTAATAATCACCTAGCAACCACCCAATGCCATAGCAACCACCTAGCAACCACGAGTTCAAAGAGTTACAAGGCTAATGTAGTTGAATATTATTAACATGCCAGCTAACACGGTTCTAACAGCATGCTTGTCTGCTGCATTATTCCATGGCAAGTCCATAGCAACTACCTAGCAACCACCCGGTATCATAACAACCACCTAGCAAGCCCTGACAACTGTGAGAGTTATGACAGTTATGAGAGTTACAAAGCTAATGTACTTAACAAGTACTTGATAATATTATTAACATGCCAGCTAACTGCATGTTTGCTCTCTACGATTCTACGGCAAGCCCTTAGCAACCACCTAGCAACACTTTAGCAACCACCTAACAACCACCTGGGATTCCATAGCACCCATCTGGAAACCCACAGCAACCATGTGTTAAGAGAATTACGAGGCTAATGTAGTTAACAAGTAATTAAATACTTCTAACATGCCAGCTAACATGATGCTAACTGCATGTTTAACATCTGCGATTCCATGGCAAGCCCATAGCAACCACCTAGTAACACTTTAACAATCACCTAGCAACCACACAAAAACATAGCAAGCACATAGCAACCTTTTTCTGAAATCAGGGCTATTAAAAAGAGCTGATCCAGTCCAGGGAGGAAGACTTTCTACTAGATTTTGGAGGAGCACTGCTGTGAGGATTTGATTGCATTCAGCGACAAGAGCGTTAATGAGGTCAGGATGTTGGATGATGATGATCACCACCCCACCTCATCATCCCCAACTCCTCCCCAACTCATCCTATCTAAAAGTACTGGATGGAGCTCCACCACCATCATCATTCCAGAGAACACGGCTCTTCCACTGCTCCACAGCTCCATGCTGGGGGGCTTTATACACCCCTCTAGCCCACTATGCCTGGCATTAGGCAAGCAGCATGGTGCCAATAGGGTCATAATGTTTATCTGCTCCAGAGAGTCCAATTCTATTGGCAGTACGTCTTCTCTACAGGGCTTAGACAAGCTGTGTGTGTGCATTTGCACGTCCGTGTATGCATTCCTTAGAATAGTGGCGTCCACATATTTTTTTTTTTTTATCGTTTTTCCACTTTTCTCCATAATGTGAATCTGGCAGTTGTTCTTTATATTGTTCAGAATTTCATGATTAATGGACAAATGAAAATGCTCCAAATGACTGGGAATAAAATATTTTTGAATTGACCTCCATTGAAACTCAAGAAGGTTTTTTCCTTCTCCTGTAAAGCTGCTGTTTTGGAGATACAAGGTTTTAGCGTAACAGCGACGTTTTTTTGTTTGTTTGTTTTTGAATTAATTGACTTCATTACTGCATCCAGGCCGATGCTGTGGGCCGGCAGCAGCTGCTCGGCTTTGCATCTTATTCAGTTCAGTGCGTGTGTGTGTGTGTATGTGTTAATATACTGTATATATATATATATATATATATTATATATATATATATATATATATATATGTGTGTGTGTGTGTGTGTGTGTGTGTGTGTGCCATTCTTTTTCTTGCTTAATGAGCAGTTCAGAGTGAGGTGGGACTATTTATAGCTTGGCTTGCTACTTTCGTATCCCAGGACAGAGGGGGAACAGTGGCCACGAGCCAGCAATGCAGCGTTGGTGCCATGCTGTGCAGCTACACACACTCTGTCTCTTTCACTGGTTCACCCCCCTCACTCCTTCACTCTCTCTCACTCTCTCTCTCTCTCTCACTCCTTCACTCTCTCTCTCTCTCTCTCTCTCTCTCTCTCTCTCTCTCGCTCTGCATTTCTGCACTCTTAAAAATAAAGGTGCCAAAAACGGGTCCCCTGAAGAGCATCGTCTGAATGGTCAGTTCATCAGAGCGCTGCTGTTGTAAAGGAGATGTGTGGGTGGGAATGACCTGCAGATCATCTCCAGCCCTGCACCAGTTAACGGGTTTATCCCAGAACCGCACATCCAGGCCAAGAACCATTCAAGAGCTGGGTTCCGTCAGCAGTAATAAAACTTCATGTGCCCGGACGTTAAATTACAAGACTTTTTCATGGCCCCTGAAGCCTGGTCTAGGAAGCCTGGTGCATTAACCAGCGATTCCAATAGCGTCGTATATTAGGCTGACCTCCGCACAGTCCAGCAGCACTGCTGAACTGCTGACCGAGAGGGAGGGTGATGACTGGAGAAGGACTGTGTTTAGATACAGTTATGGTGGTTTTTTAGAGGGTTATGTAGATTGGTGGAGAATGATGGTGTTTGATGGAGAATGATGGTGTTTGAGGAAGAAGGATGGTGTTTGAGGAAGAAGGATGGTGTTTGATGAGGAATTATGGTGTTTGATGTAGAATTATGGTGTTTGATGAAGAAGGATGGTGTTTGATGGGAATGATGGTGTTTGATAGAGGATGGTAGTGTTTTATGGAGAGGTGGTATTTAATGGAGACTGAGGTGTTTGATGTAGAATTATGGTGTTTGATGAGGATTGATGGTGTTTTAATGGAGAATGATGGTGTTTGAGGGAGAAGGATGGTATTTGATGTAGAATTATGGTGTTTGATGGGGAATGATGGTGTTTGATGGTATGTGATGGAGAATCATGGTATGTGATGGAGAATGATGGTGTGTGAGGGAGAAGGATGGTGTTTGATGTAGAATTATGGTGTTTGATGAGGAATGATGGTGATTGATAGGGGATGGTAGTGTTTTATGGAGAGTGGTGGTATTTAATGGAGATTGATGGTGTTTGATGGAGAATGATGGTGTTTGATAGAGGATGGGTAGTGTTTTATGGAGAGTGGTGGTATTTAATGGAGATTGATGGTGTTTGATGAAGAATGATGGTGTTTGATGAGGAATGATGGTGTTTGATGGAGAATGATGGTGTTTGAGGGAGAATGATGGTAGTGTTTGAGGGAGAATGATGGTAGTGTTTTATGGAGAGTGGTGGTATTTAATGGAGATTGATGGTGTTTGATGAGGAATGATGATGTTTGATGGAGAAGCATGGTGTTTGATGGAGAATGATGATGTTTGATGTAGAATGATGGTGTTTGAGGGAGAATGATGGTAGTGTTTTATGGAGAGTGGTGGTATTTAATGGTGATTGATGGTGTTTGATGGAGAATGATAGTGTTTGATGGAGAATGATGGTGTTTAATTCTGGGAGAAGGATGTATGTAATGGAGAATAATTGTGTTTCATGGAGAGTGATGGTATGTGATATAGAATGATGGTGTTTGATGGAGTGATGGTGTTTGATGGAGAGTGATGGTGTTTGATGGAGAGCGATGGTGTTTGATGGAGAATGATTGTGTTTGGTGGAGGCGATGGTGTTTGATGGAGAGTGATGGTGATTGATGGAGGATGGTAGTGTTTTATGGAGAATAATGGTGATTGATAGAGGATGGTAGTGTTTTTATGGAGAATGATGGTGATTGATGGAGGATGATGGTGTTTAATGGAGAGTGATGGTGTTTGATGGAGGATGATGGTGTTTAATGGAGAGTGATGGTGTTTGATGGAGGATGATGGTGTTTGGTGGAGACGATGGTGTTTAATGGAGAGTGATGGTGATTGATGGAGGATGGTAGTGTTTTATGGAGAATGATGGTGATTGATGGAGGATGATGGTGTTTAATGGAGAGTGATGGTGTTTGATGGAGGATGATGGTGTTTAATGGAGAGTGATGGTGTTTTAATGGGTCAGTGCACGCTGTGTTTAGCGTGAGTCAGAGTGAAATTAATGGCGGCTTTTTTATAAAAAACCTCTCAGCTCTCCTCGATCTCACAGTTTGCTGAGCTGAGGAGTGGGAGGCTGATAGAGCTGCTCTTAAATCACTGCGATTCACTGTACAGCTCTGTCCTACAGCCATAACCCATAACACAGGAGCTGTGCAATCAGCACATACTGTATGAAGCTGTTTATTATGTACTAGACAGAGAGAGAGACACAGAGACAGAGAGGGAGAGGGAGAGAGAGAGACAAAGAGAGAGACAGAGAGGGAGAGAGACAGAGAGAGACAGAGAGACAGAGAGAGAGAGACACAGAGAGACAGAGAGAGAGAGAGAGAGAGACACAGAGAGAGAGAGACAGAGACAGAGAGGGAGAGGGAGAGAGAGAGAGACAGAGAGAGAGAGAAAAAGAGAGACAGAGACAGAGAGACACAGAGAGACAGAGAGAGGAGACACAGAGACAGAGAGGGAGAGAGAGAGACAAAGAGAGAGACAGAGAGGGAGAGAGAGAGAGACAGAGAGGGAGAGAGACAGAGAGAGACAGAGTGACAGAGAGAGAGAGACACAGAGAGACAGAGAGAGAGAGACAGAGACAGAGAGGGAGACAGACAGAGAGAGAGAGAGAGACAGAGAGGCAGAGACAGAGAGGGAGAGAGAGAGAGAAAGAGAGAGAGACAGAGGAAGACAGAGAGAGAGACACAGAGAGGGAGAGACAGAGAGACAGAGACAGAGAGGGAGAGAGAGAGACACAGAGAGGGAGAGACAGAGAGACAGAGACAGAGAGGGAGAGAGAGAGAGAGAAAGAGAGAGAGAGAGAGACACAGAGAGACAGAGACACAGAGACAGAGAGACAGAGAGAGAGACAGAGAGACAGAGAGGGAGAGAGACACAGAGACAGAGACAGAGAGAGAGACAGAGAGGGAGAGAGAGAGAGACAGAGAGAGAGAGAGACAGAGACAGATAATCAGGTAATGAGGAAATGAGAACTGTACTTCTGTAGACTCTGATGAGCCTAAACATTAGGACCACTTACAGATGAGGTCAGTAGTGCTGCACCTGAAGGTCTGGAATCTCAGTTAGACAGCAGTTAGACAGCAGTTAGACAGCAGTTAGACAGCAGTTAGACAGTGGTCCATGGAGGAACAGACCATAACCACATGACCAATGAAAAACACGTATCTCCAAAGTAGCAGTTTCACAGAAGAAGTAAAAAACCTTCTTAATGTTCGATGGACGTCACTGTAACATCATTTTATTCCAAGGAATTTGGAGCATTTCTATTGGTCCATTCATCCAGAACTATTTACACTCAGTACAGAGTTTCAGTGCTGACCCCTGTCCAGGTACACCCCTTCATGGTGATGGTGTTCCAAAATGTTAGCAGCTTCCACACAGCACTCATGAACAATGAGCAGCATTTGGTGGAGAATGATGGTGTTTAATAGAGAATGATGGTGTTTGGTGGAGAATGATGGTGTTTAATGGAGAGTGATGGTGTTTAATAGAGAATGATGGTGTTTAATGGAGAGTGATGGTGTTTAATGGAGAGTGATGGTGTTTGGTGGAGAGTGATGGAGTTTAATGGAGTGTGATGGTGTTTGGTGGAGAGTGATGGTGTTTAATGAAGAGTGATGGTGTTTGGTGGAGAGTGATAGTGTTTGGTGGAGAGTGATAGTGTTTAATGGAGAGTGGTGGTGTTTGGTGGAGAATGATGGTGTTTAATAGAGAATGATGGTGTTTGGTGGAGAATGATGGTGTTTGATGGAAAATGGTGTTTGATTGAGAGTGATGGTGTTTGGTGGAGAGTAATGGTGTTTGGTGGAGAGTGATGGTGTTTAATAGAGAATGATGGTGTTTGGTGGAGAATGATGGTGTTTGATGGAAAATTATGGTGTTTAATGGAGAATGATGGTGTTTGATTGAGAGTGATGGTGTTTGGTGGAGAGTGATGGTGTTTATTTCGGAATTAAGCTGTTAGATGGAAAATGATGGTGATTGGTGGGGAATGCTGTGACTTGGACACCATAGTATATAAAACACATACTTCCTCAGAATGGTGGAATAAAGGAGGATGAAGCTACAACAGCTAAAGACCATCTTGGGGCTCCAATTCTTTCAGCCAAGAACAGAAAGCCGAGGCTGCAACAGGCACAGGCCACATCTCTGTAATCATTGTCCGAACACTCAGATCTAATTGGATCAACTGTAAATAAGATTGGAATGGTGGTTTACAGGTACACTAAATGGACAAAAGTATTCGGACACCTGCTCGTTCATAGTTTCTTCTGAAATCAAGGGTATCAAAAAGAGCAGATCCTGCTTTTGTTGGAGTAACTGTCTCTACTGTCCAGAGAAGAAGTTAGGCTTTCTACTAGAGTTTGGAGCTGGAGCATTGCTGTGAGGATTTGATTGCATCCAGCAGCAAGAGCATTATTGATCACCACCCCACCTCATCCAGAACTCTCCAACTCATCCCATCCAAAAGTACTGATGGAGCTCCACCACCACCACCATCATTCCAGAGAAAACAGTTCGTCCACTGCTCCACTGCTCAATGCAGACACTAGATGAGCTGTGTGTGTGTGTGTGTGTGTGTGTGTGTGTGTGTGTGCATTTGCACATCTGGGTCAGGAGTGGGTATGACTTAAGGTAGCTGAATGCATGCAAACATTTGCATCTATAGTGTAGATGACACAAATCATCAGAACTAAAGGAATCTCTCTCTGTCTGTCTGTCTCTCTGTCTGTCTGTCTCTCTGTCTCTCTGTCTGTCTGTCTGTCTGTCTGTCTCTCTGTCTGTGTGTGTGTGACTGTAGTCACATAAACCGGCGGACGCAGTTTGAAAATCCAGTTCTGGAGGCCAAGCGGAGACTTCAGCAGCAGCAGATGCCTCTACCCCTGCCCGGTATTTACAGAGGTACTCTGAGCTACCCTTATTCATCCATTATGATACACTCTAATCTACATAAGCGAATTAATTTTATATTAATATATTAATTATTAATAACATTCATTATTTTTTATAAGAACAAGTAGTGGAAAGTACACCGTCCTTCCATCGTACCCCCGTGCAGTCCATCGGTTAAGTCATCTTTGGTGTCTGAACTTTGCGTCTTTAGTTACACTGGAGAACCAAGCCCATAGCAACCACCGAGCATCACTTTAGCAACCACCTAGCAACCACCAGGGATACCAAAGCAGCCACCTAATAAGATATTATTAGCACACCAGTTAGCATGGTACTAACTGCATGCATGCTATCCATCCCATCCGGGATATTATGGCAAGCCCGTAGCAAGCACCTAGCAACTGTCTGGGGTACCATAGCAACTACCTAGCAACCACAAGTTACGAGAATTATAAGAGTTACCAGAGTTACGAGGATGATGTAGCTAACAAGTAATTCAGTATATGTAAGCCAACAGGCATGGTGCTTACTGCATGTTTACCCTCTGAGATACCCTGGTAAGGCTATAGCAACCCCCTAGCAATCACCACGGATACCATAGCAACCTCTAGCAACTTCATTATTAACAAGTAATAGAATATTATTAGCATGCCAGTTAGCATGGAGCCAACACCCAGCATCTGGAATACCATGGCAACCCCATAGCAATTACCTACAACAACAAGTTAGGCGAGATATGTGTGTTGAGGCTAATGCAGCTTACATGTAATTAAATACTGATAGCATGCCAGTTAGCATGGAGCTAACTGTATGATGGTATCAGAAATATATATTTAAATATTGTTTCTGTCACCAGCTCTTCTTTACACTGTATATTTTTTATATAATTTCATGATGAATGGATCGTTAGAAATGCTCCAAAACAAATAAATAATGATAAAATATTTTTGCTTTGACTTCCATTAAATGTTAAGAAGGTTTTTTTTTCCTTCTCATGTGAAGCTGCTGTTTTGCAGATAAATTTTTTTGAGTGATAGCGACAAATATAGAATAAAAGCCTTTTGGGGTTTTCATTTTTTAATGAAAAAAAAGTTTCATTAATTAGTTAATTAATCTAAACTGTCACGTAAATGCATGGTTAAAGCTATAAATAAACCGAAACTTCAGATTCATACAAATATCTCAATTCTGTTAATATTTACATCTCAAATTAAGACATTTAGATCATTTGAAAGTATCTATCATAACATCTGGGTTGAGGGACTGTCTCCTCTAAATACTATCTAAAAATATTAAAATACTACTGTAATATTATCTAAATACTATCTAAAAATATTAAAATACTACTCTAATATTGTCTAAATACTATCTAATAATATTAAAATACTACTGTAATATTATCTAAATACTATCTAAAATATTAAAATACTACTGTAATATTATCTAAATACTATCTAAAAATATTAAAATACTACTCTAATATTGTCTAAATACTATCTAATAATATTAAAATACTACTGTAATATTATCTAAATACTATCTAAAATATTAAAATACTACTGTAATATTATCTAAATACTATCTAATAATATTAAAATACTAAACTAATATTATCTAAATACTATCTAATAATATTAAAATACTAATCTAATATTATCTAAATTCTATCTAAAAATATTAAAACACTAAACTAATATTATCTAAATACTATCTAAAAATATTAAAATACTACTGTAATATTATCTAAATTCTATCTAAAAATATTAAAATACTATTGTAATATTATCTAAATACTATCTAAAAATATTAAAATACTAATCTAATATTATGTAAATACTACCTAATAATATTAAAATACTAATCTAATATTATGTAAATATTGTCAAATAAATAATAATTTGTAGTTAAATATCTTTTGACTACTTTTGAGAAATCCTTTGACCTTGGGGTGTAGGGGAAGAAGGTATTGCATTGGTATCATTGCTATCCATCTGGGATTTTATGGCCAACCACCTAGCAACCATCTGGAATACTATAGGAACTACCTAGCAACCACGAGTTATGAGAGTTACGAGAGTTACAAGAGTTACAAGGACAATGTAGCTAACAAGTAATTTAGTATATGCACACATTGCATTGGTATCGGTATCAGCAGGTACTCCAAGTTGCTTTTCATCTGGGATTTTATGGCAAGCACATAGCAACCACCTAGCAACCACCTCTTGGATGCCATAGCAACTACCTAGCAAACACGAGTTAGGAGAGTTATAAGGATGATGTAGCTAACAAGTAGTTCAGTATATGCATGTATTGCATTGGTATCGGTATCAGCAGATACTCAAAGTTACAGTATTAGTATCGGACATGACAAAATGAGGTATTGTGCCACCCCTAGTTTTACATTGAGGTTAAAATTTCAATTTACAACATTACAGGGTATTTTACTGCTCAAATACTCCACAAAATGAGGGAAACAAATAATTAATTCTACTATTTCATAAATTACATTATTATAATAATTCTTGGTTATATAATAATAATAATAATAATAATAATAATAATAATGATAATAATAATGATGATGCGTCATTTAGACAAATGCACAAATGATGCTCTCAAAGAGAGCCGAGCTCAAAGTCACCAAGAGCGAGTCTAATAAGAGACGTGAATGATGCGTTTGGAAGTGTTACCATGGAAACTGACCCTGTGATCATGAGGGAAATGTTACTACGGATACAGACGTCAAAACTTACTTAGCAATTACACGCTGTGCTTCAGCTGGAACATGTTATTATATAATTGAATAATATCACATCACCTTAAGACAGTTATGCACAGGGAAATTATGGGAGGTAATTGTTGGTACAGTGTCAGTGGAAGAGGGGGTGGAACTGGGGAGGTGTGAAGGATAGAAATATAGAAAGTGTGTACACACACACACACACACACACACCGCACACACACACACCGCACACATACACACCGCACACTCCACAGGGGTGTAATGTGTTAATGTGCAGATGGTGAACAGCTTAGGTGTCTTAATTATTATGGTTTGGTTACGCCGGCTTTGTCCCGCAGCGAACGTGACTGTGCGCCTGTATTGGGGATGTTTTACTACACTTACACAGACAATGCAGGACTCCAGAAGCACCATAGCAACCACCTGGCTCCCACTGAGCAACACCCTAGCAACCACCTGAAACACCATGGCAAGCCCATGCAGCCACTTAGCGACACCATAGCAACCACCAAGCAACCCTTGGCAACCACTTAGCAACATCATAGCCACAGGCTAGCAAAAAAAGGTTTCACTCTTTTATTCACATAGTAACACCATAGTAACCATCTGGAGTACCATGGCAGGTCCATTGTAACCACCTAGCAATACTTCACTGACCACACCCTGCACCATAGTAAACACATAGAGTAACGCTATAGTAGCCATCTGGGATACCATAGCAGCCACATAGAAACCCTGTAGTGACCACTTAGTAACACCATAGCAACCATCTAGCAAAAACGAAAACAGTTGTCCCCTATTACACATAGAGTAACACTATAGTAGCCATTTGGGATACCATAGCAACCACCTAGCAAACTTATAGTGACCACTTAGTAACACCCTAGCAAACACCTAGCAAAAGCAATAAAAATACTTGCACCCTAGGAAACACCTAGTAACACTGTAGTAGCCATCTGAGATACCATAGCAACCACCTAACAAACCCATAGTGACCACTTAGTAGCATCCACCTAGCAAAAACAAATTGCACCTTAGTAAACATCTAGTAACACTATAGTAGCCAGTATTCCAGCCACTAAGTAGTAGTAGCTGGAATACCATAGTAACCACTTAGCAAGCCTTTATTGACCACTTAGTAACACGATTACAACCTCCTAGTAACCCCATAGAAACCACTTAGCAACACCTCAGCAGTCAACATAGCAACCACCCAGCAACACCATAACAGCAACCTGACCATACAAAACTCGTATCACCATACACAACACTATAGCAACCACCTAGCAATAACAGCAACAACTCTAGTAATCACGTAGCAACAGCCTAGCAACTGCTTGGAACTGGAACTGAATGGGGGTGAGGTCACAGATTGCACCCGTGTCAGTGACTCTTCCTCATGTGTGGTCGTTGAGGGTGTTTTCTTTGTAACAGTGGAGGAAGGCCCCACCTCCGCTACCTTACCTCGGGCTAGGCTGGCGTACGTGGGTCCCGCTCCTGAACGCTCCCATAGCCTCACCGACCTGTCCGAGGCCCCTCTTTACCGGGCCGGCGTCTTCGGCCTGCATGGTACGTTCTTAGGCTAGCACCCCCTAGTGCAGTGGAGGAATGTGTGCCGGCTGCAGGAGCATGGCTACAGCTGAAGCTTCAGATGCGCTCCCCCAGATTTCCCCTCAGCCTGATCTGCAGAAGCCCTTAAGTTCGGCGCAGTCTGTTAGAGCAGCAGACTCTGGCTTTATTTTTACACGTTTGCTTGTCTTTTGATTTCAGTTTTCAGGGCTGCGCTTCCGAAGGATCTTCTGTCATTTTTTGCACCTTCTTCTCATTATATAGAGTCAGTATACACTCCCTGAATTTCTTATATAGAGTCAGTATACACTCCCTGAATTTCTTATATAGAGTCAGTATACACTCCCTGAAATTATTGTATATAGTCAGTATACACTCCCTGAATTTCTTATATAGAGTCAGTATACACTCCCTGAATTTATTATATAGAGTTAGTATACACTCCCTGAATTTCTTATATAGAGTCAGTATACACTCCCTGAATTTATTATATAGAGTCAGTATACACTCCCTGAATTTATTATATAGAGTCAGTATACACTCCCTGAATTTATTATATAGAGTTAGTATACACTCCCTGAATTTATTATATAGAGTTAGTATACACTCCCTAAAATTATTATATAGAGTCAGTATACACTCCCTGAATTTATTATATAGAGTTAGTATACACTCCCTGAATTTATTATATAGAGTTAGTATACACTCCCTAAAATTATTATATAGAGTTAGTATACACTCCCTGAATTTATTATATATAGTCAGTATACACTCCCTGAATTTATTGTATATAGTCATTATACACTTCCTGAATTTAATGTATAGAGTCAGTAAACACTCCCTGAATTTATTGTATATAGTCAGTATACACTCCCTGAATTTATTATATAGAGTCAGTAAACACTCCCTGAATTTATTGTATATAGTCAGTATACACTCCCTGAATTTATTATATAGAGTCAGTAAACACTCCCTGAATTTATTGTATATAGTCAGTATACACTCCCTGAATTTATTATATAGAGTCAGTAAACACTCCCTGAATTTATTGTATAGAGTCAGTATACACTTCCTAAAATTATTATATAGAGTCAGTAAACACTCCCTGAATTTATTATATAGACTCAGTATACACTTCCTAAAATTATTGTATAGAGTCAGTAAACACTCCCTGAATTTATTGTATATAGTCAGTATACACTCCCTGAATTTATTATATAGAGTCAGTAAACACTCCCTGAATTTATTGTATAGACTCAGTATACACTCCCTAAAATTATTATATAGAGTCAGTATACACTCCCTGAATTTATTATATAGAGTTAGTATACACTTCCCAAATTTATTGTATATAGTCAGTAAACACTCCCTGAATTTATTGTATATAGTCAGTATACACTCCCTGAATTTAATGTGTAGAGTCAGTAAACACTCGCTGAATTTATTGTATATAGTCAGTATACACTCCCTGAATTTAATGTGTAGAGTCAGTAAACACTCCCTGAATTTATTATATAGAGTCAGTATACACTCCCTGAATTTATTGTATATAGGCAGTATACACTCCCTGAATTTATTATATAGAGTCAGTATACACTCCCTGAATTTATTGTATAGAGTCAGTATACACTCCCTGAATTTATTATATAGAGTCAGTAAACACTCCCTGAATTTATTGTATAGAGTCAGTATACACTCCCTGAATTTCTTATATAGAGTCAGTAAACACTCCCTGAATTTATTGTATAGAGTCAGTATACACTCCCTGAATTTCTTATATAGAGTCAGTAAACACTCCCTGAATTTCTTATATAGAGTCAGTAAACACTCCCTGAATTTCTTATATAGACTCAGTATACACTCCCTAAAATTATTATATAGAGTCAGTATACACTCCCTGAATTTATTATATAGAGTTAGTATACACTCCCTGAATTTAATGTATAGAGTCAGTAAACACTCCCTGAATTTATTGTATAGAGTCAGTATACACTCCCTGAATTTATTATATAGAGTCAGTAAACACTCCCTGAATTTAATGTATATAGTCAGTATACACTCCCTGAATTTAATGTGTAGAGTCAGTAAACACTCCCTGAATTTATTATATAGTCAGTATACACTCCCTGAATTTATTATATAGAGTTAGTATACACTCCCTGAATTTAATGTATAGAGTCAGTAAACACTCCCTGAATTTATTGTATAGAGTCAGTATACACTCCCTGAATTTATTATATAGAGTCAGTAAACACTCCCTGAATTTAATGTATATAGTCAGTATACACTCCCTGAATTTAATGTGTAGAGTCAGTAAACACTCCCTGAATTTATTATATAGTCAGTATACACTCCCTGAATTTATTATATAGTCAGTATACACTTCCTGAATTTATTGTATATAGTCAGTAAACACTCCCTGAATGTAATGTATAGAGACAATCAACACCTGGATGTATATTCTTGTAGCAAATATACTCCTGACATTATTCAATAAAGCGAGTATACCTGTATGGAATCTATTTACACCTCCTGAATTTATGATGTTTTTAAATAGACTTTACAGATTCATTAAAACAGATTAATCTGTATATTTCTAGGTTTCTTTATTATTTAATAAATAATAACAGTATTATGTATAGTTTGTTACTTTTTATTGATATTCTTTATTTAACTAGAAATACATTATAATAGTACTTTTATTCTACCTCATTCTATGATTTTTTTAAATATATAATGCATTTTTATTACAATATATAATTAATTTTTTTTAGATATATTTTTTTACAGATTGGCCGAACGTTCAAACATAGCAAGCTTTAATGACTCCAGAAGAGACATAAAATAAAAGGTGCAAAAAAAGACTGAATTATCTCTTCATATACGACACGCATGTGTGCGCTCTTTTTCTGGACCAGCTGCAGGACCTGAATGAAAGCATGGGAGAAGATGTGAAATGAAACTGGGGAATGTTTCAAAAGGAAAAATGGAAAAATCCTTGTGGAGATAAGGAGAAACACATGACGTGGGTTACATTCCGATGTAACAGTGCGCTGGATGGTCTGTGCTAATCGTGCTGAAAGCTGTTTTTGCAGCTTTTTACTATTTGATATGATAGTGTAAAGCTTCTCCACAGCAGCTTCTGCTTCATCTCTCTGTCAGATGGAGCTGAAGGCAACTTCGCTGGATCCTCTGAGGACTGTTCTTGCTTCAGTTATGGGTCTACATTAATAAGGCCTTTAAATATGCCTTAAGAGCTCAGCTTTGTGGTACTTAGCTTTCATACTGGAGCAACAACCAGCTACCCTTGAGCTGTCTGAGTGTGTGAATGCGTACTGAACCATGTGATGCACTAAATATACTTGATTCAGGTATTCATCCTAATAACATTAATATCCAGTATGAAGCTCTAATAACATTAATATCCAGTATGAAGTTCTAATAACATTAATATCCAGTATGAAGCTCTAATAACATTAATATCCAGTATGAAGCTCTAATAACATTAATATCCAGTATGAAGTTCTAATAACATTAATATCCAGTATGAAGTTCTAATAACATTAATATCCAGTATGAAACTCTAATAACATTAATATCCAGTATGAAACTCTAATAACATTAATATCCAGTATGAAGTTCTAATAATACTAATATCCAGTATGAAGCTCTAAAAATATTAATGTCCAGAATGAAGTTCTAATAATATTAATATCCAGTATGTGGCTCTAATAACATTAATATCCAGTATGAAACTCTAATAACATTAATATCCAGTGTGAAGTTCTAATAACATTAATATCCAGTATGAAGTTCTAATAACATTAATATCCAGTATGAAACTCTAATAACATTCATATCCAGTATGAAGCTCTAATAACATTAATATCCAGTATGAAGCTCTAATAACATTAATATCCAGTATGAAACTCTAATAACATTCATATCCAGTGTGAAGTTCTAATAACACTAATATGCAGTATGAGGTTCTAATAATATTAATATCCAGTATGAAACTCTTATAATATTAATATCCAGTATGAAGCTCTAATAATATTAATATCCAGTATGAAGCTCTAATAACATTAATATCCAGTATGAAACTCTAATAACATTAATATCCAGTATGAAGCTCTACTAACATTAATATCCAGTATGAAGCTCTAATAATATTAATATCCATTATGAAGCTCTAATAATATTAATATCCAGTATGAAGCTCTAATAATATTAATATCCACTATGAAACTCTAATAACATTAATATCCAGTATGACGCTCTACTAACATTAATATCCAGTATGAAGCTCTTATAATATTAATATCCAGTATGAAGCTCTAATAATATTAATATCCAGTATGAAGCTCTAATAATATTAATATCCAGTATGAAACTGCAATTTGCCTATATAATACGCAGAAATCAATAATTTTCTTTATATGAGTAAATGATGAACACATTTGAATGAAGTTAATTTAGCGCATCACTTTCTTTAGTGTGTGTGTGTGTGTGTGTGTGTGTGTATGTATGTGTGTGTGTGTGTGTGTGTGTGTGTGTGTGTGCGCGCGTTCTTGCTGCTGTTGTATGTTTGGCTGAAAGTGCTTCTCTTAGCCTTAAACCCAGATCTGTCCTGTGAAATGTGAATGACTTTTTTATTATTATGTTAATTTTATTTATATTATTACACTATGTAATATTTAATATGCAATGTATTTGTGTGTGTGTGTGTGTGTGTCTGTGTGTGTTTGTGTGTGTTGTATCTGGTAGAAAAGCCATTGTTTACGCGGGACCCCACCCAGCTGAAGGGGAGTTTTCTGTCCACGGCGCTGCAGAAGAGCACAATGGGGTTCGGCTTCACCATCATTGGTGGAGATGAGCCGGACGAGTTCCTGCAGGTGAAGAGCGTTATTCCAGAGGGTCCTGCTGCACAGGACGGCAAGATGGCAACAGGTACACACACACACCACACACACACACACACACCACACACTGTCCCAGATAGCTTAACAGTTTAACCTAGTCAGAGGCGGAGCTACAGTCTCTCATTAGGGTGAATATTAATAACGCTCTAAATGTAGGTATTGTGATATACACTGAGGAGGAGGAGCTACAGTCTCTCATTAGGGTGAATATTAATAACGCTCTAAATGTAGGTATTGTGATATACACTGAGGAGGAGGAGCTACAGTCTCTCATTAGGGTGAATATTAATAACGCTCTAAATGTAGGTATTGTGATATACACTGAGGAGGAGGAGCTACAGTCTCTCATTAGGGTGAATATTAATAACGCTCTAAATGTAGGTATTGTGATATACACTGAGGAGGAGGAGCTACAGTCTCTCATTAGGGTGAATATTAATAACCCTCTAAATGTAGGTATTGTGATATACACTGAGGAGGAGGAGCTACAGTCTCTCATTAGGGTGAATATTAATAACGCTCTAAATGTAGGTATTGTG
The DNA here is from genome assembly GCF_030463535.1 of Salminus brasiliensis. Classification (NCBI taxonomy): domain Eukaryota; kingdom Metazoa; phylum Chordata; class Actinopteri; order Characiformes; family Bryconidae; genus Salminus; species Salminus brasiliensis. The sequence continues at coordinate 2,496,238 of NC_132879.1, forward strand.
ATATACACTGAGGAGGAGGAGCTACAGTCTCTCATTAGGCTGAATATTAATAACGCTCTAAATGTAGGTATTGTGATATACACTGAGGAGGAGGAGCTACAGTCTCTCATTAGGGTGAATATTAATAACGCTCTAAATGTAGGTATTGTGATATACACTGAGGAGGCGGAGCTACAGTCTCTCATTAGGGTGAATATTAATAACGCTCTAAATGTAGGTATTGTGATATACACTGAGGAGGAGGAGGAGGAGCTACAGTCTCTCATTAGGGTGAATATTAATAAGGCTCTAAATGTAGGTATTGTGATATACACTGAGGAGGCGGAGCTACAGTCTCTCATTAGGGTGAATATTAATAACGCTTTAAATGTAGGTATTGTGATATACACTGAGGAGGAGGAGCTACAGTCTCTCATTAGGGTGAATATTAATAACGCTCTAAATGTAGGTATTGTGATATACACTGAGGAGGCGGAGCTACAGTCTCTCATTAGGGTGAATATTAATAACGCTCTAAATGTAGGTATTGTGATATACACTGAGGAGGCGGAGCTACAGTCTCTCATTAGGGTGAATATTAATAACGCTCTAAATGTAGGTATTGTGATATACACTGAGGAGGAGGAGGAGGAGCTACAGTCTCTCATTAGGGTGAATATTAATAAGGCTCTAAATGTAGGTATTGTGATATACACTGAGGAGGCGGAGCTACAGTCTCTCATTAGGGTGAATATTAATAACGCTTTAAATGTAGGTATTGTGATATACACTGAGGAGGAGGAGCTACAGTCTCTCATTAGGGTGAATATTAATAACGCTCTAAATGTAGGTATTGTGATATACACTGAGGAGGCGGAGCTACAGTCTCTCATTAGGGTGAATATTAATAACGCTCTAAATGTAGGTATTGTGATATACACTGAGGAGGCGGAGCTACAGTCTCTCATTAGGGTGAATATTAATAACGCTTTAAATGTAGGTATTGTGATATACACTGAGGAGGAGGAGCTACAGTCTCTCATTAGGGTGAATATTAATAACGCTCTAAATATAGGTATTGTGATATACACTGAGGAGGCGGAGCTACAGTCTCTCATTAGGGTGAATATTAATAACGCTCTAAATGTAGGTATTGTGATATACACTGAGGAGGAGGAGGAGGAGCTACAGTCTCTCATTAGGGTGAATATTAATAAGGCTCTAAATGTAGGTATTGTGATATACACTGAGGAGGCGGAGCTACAGTCTCTCATTAGGGTGAATATTAATAACGCTCTAAATGTAGGTATTGTGATATACACTGAGGAGGAGGAGCTACAGTCTCTCATTAGGGTGAATATTAATAACGCTCTAAATGTAGGTATTGTGATATACACTGAGGAGGAGGAGCTACAGTCTCTCATTAGGGTGAATATTAATAACGCTCTAAATGTAGGTATTGTGATATACACTGAGGAGGAGGAGCTACAGTCTCTCATTAGGGTGAATATTAATAACGCTCTAAATGTAGGTATTGTGATATACACTGAGGAGGAGGAGCTACAGTCTCTCATTAGGGTGAATATTAATAACCCTCTAAATGTAGGTATTGTGATATACACTGAGGAGGAGGAGCTACAGTCTCTCATTAGGGTGAATATTAATAACGCTCTAAATGTAGGTATTGTGATATACACTGAGGAGGAGGAGCTACAGTCTCTCATTAGGGTGAATATTAATAACGCTCTAAATGTAGGTATTGTGATATACACTGAGGAGGCGGAGCTACAGTCTCTCATTAGGGTGAATATTAATAACGCTCTAAATGTAGGTATTGTGATATACACTGAGGAGGAGGAGGAGGAGCTACAGTCTCTCATTAGGGTGAATATTAATAAGGCTCTAAATGTAGGTATTGTGATATACACTGAGGAGGCGGAGCTACAGTCTCTCATTAGGGTGAATATTAATAACGCTTTAAATGTAGGTATTGTGATATACACTGAGGAGGAGGAGCTACAGTCTCTCATTAGGGTGAATATTAATAACGCTCTAAATGTAGGTATTGTGATATACACTGAGGAGGCGGAGCTACAGTCTCTCATTAGGGTGAATATTAATAACGCTCTAAATGTAGGTATTGTGATATACACTGAGGAGGCGGAGCTACAGTCTCTCATTAGGGTGAATATTAATAACGCTCTAAATGTAGGTATTGTGATATACACTGAGGAGGAGGAGGAGGAGCTACAGTCTCTCATTAGGGTGAATATTAATAAGGCTCTAAATGTAGGTATTGTGATATACACTGAGGAGGCGGAGCTACAGTCTCTCATTAGGGTGAATATTAATAACGCTTTAAATGTAGGTATTGTGATATACACTGAGGAGGAGGAGCTACAGTCTCTCATTAGGGTGAATATTAATAACGCTCTAAATGTAGGTATTGTGATATACACTGAGGAGGCGGAGCTACAGTCTCTCATTAGGGTGAATATTAATAACGCTCTAAATGTAGGTATTGTGATATACACTGAGGAGGCGGAGCTACAGTCTCTCATTAGGGTGAATATTAATAACGCTTTAAATGTAGGTATTGTGATATACACTGAGGAGGAGGAGCTACAGTCTCTCATTAGGGTGAATATTAATAACGCTCTAAATATAGGTATTGTGATATACACTGAGGAGGCGGAGCTACAGTCTCTCATTAGGGTGAATATTAATAACGCTCTAAATGTAGGTATTGTGATATACACTGAGGAGGAGGAGGAGGAGCTACAGTCTCTCATTAGGGTGAATATTAATAAGGCTCTAAATGTAGGTATTGTGATATACACTGAGGAGGCGGAGCTACAGTCTCTCATTAGGGTGAATATTAATAACGCTCTAAATGTAGGTATTGTGATATACACTGAGGAGGAGGAGCTACAGTCTCTCATTAGGGTGAATATTAATAACGCTCTAAATGTAGGTATTGTGATATACACTGAGGAGGAGGAGCTACAGTCTCTCATTAGGGTGAATATTAATAACGCTCTAAATGTAGGTATTGTGATATACACTGAGGAGGAGGAGCTACAGTCTCTCATTAGGGTGAATATTAATAACGCTCTAAATGTAGGTATTGTGATATACACTGAGGAGGCGGAGCTACAGTCTCTCATTAGGGTGAATATTAATAACGCTCTAAATGTAGGTATTGTGATATACACTGAGGAGGAGGAGCTACAGTCTCTCATTAGGGTGAATATTAATAACACTCTAAATGTAGGTATTGTGATATACACTGAGGAGGCGGAGCTACAGTCTCTCATTAGGGTGAATATTAATAACGCTCTAAATGTAGGTATTGTGATATACACTGAGGAGGAGGAGCTACAGTCTCTCATTAGGGTGAATATTAATAACACTCTAAATGTAGGTATTGTGATATACACTGAGGAGGCGGAGCTACAGTCTCTCATTAGGGTGAATATTAATAACGCTCTAAATGTAGGTATTGTGATATACACTGAGGAGGAGGAGCTACAGTCTCTCATTAGGGTGAATATTAATAACGCTCTAAATGTAGGTATTGTGATATACACTGAGGAGGAGGAGCTACAGTCTCTCATTAGGGTGAATATTAATAACACTCTAAATGTAGGTATTGTGATATACACTGAGGAGGAGGAGCTACAGTCTCTCATTAGGGTGAATATTAATAACACTCTAAATGTAGGTATTGTGATATACACTGAGGAGGAGGAGCTACAGTCTCTCATTAGGGTGAATATTAATAACGCTCTAAATGTAGGACACGTTTGTGGGTGGGGCAATGGTAGAACAATTGGATTTTCAGTGCATTGTATTGTATTGTCTGTCAGTGTGTGTATGTGTGTGTGTGTGTGTGTGTGTGTGTGAGTGAGTGTGTGTTTTTGTGTAAAATGCTGCCGCAGTTCCACGCAATTATGCACTGATGGGAGGTTGGGAAAACCCCACTGTGATTAATGGACAGACAGAAAGCTGCAGATGACCTGTCCAGTTAGAGCTGAACTGCGGCAGGATTTTAACACACACACACACACACACACACACATACACACACACATACACACACACACACACACACACACACACATACACACACACACACACACATACACACACATACAAACGCACAGTGCTATGATTTTTCTCTCCTCTCTTCTCTTCTCTCTTCTCTTCTCTTCTCTCCTCTTCTCTCCTCTCCTCTCTTCTCCTCTCCTCTCCTCTCTTCTCCTCTCCTCTCCTCTCTTCTCCTCTCCTCTCTTCTCCTCTCCTCTCCTCTCTTCTCTTCTCTTCTCTTCTCCTCTTCTCTTCTCTCCTCTTCTCTCCTCTCTTCTCCTCTCCTCTCCTCTCCTCTCTTCTCTTCTCCTCTTCTCTCCTCTCTTCTCTTCTCTTCTCTTCTCTTCTCTTCTCCTCTTCTCTTCTCTCCTCTTCTCTCCTCTCTTCTCCTCTCCTCTCCTCTCCTCTCTTCTCCTCTTCTCTTCTCTTCTCTCCTCCTCTCTTCTCCTCTCTTCTCCTCTTCTCTCCTCTCCTCTCCTCTCCTCTCTTCACTTCTCTTCTCCTCTTCTCTCCTCTCTTCTCCTCTCCTCTCCTTTCCTCTCCTCTCCTCTCCTCTCTTCACTTCTCTTCTCCTCTTCTCTCCTCTCTTCTCCTCTCCTCTCCTTTCCTCTCCTCTCCTCTCCTCTCTTCTCCTCTTCTCCTCTCCTCTCCTCTCCTCTCGTCTCCTCTTCTCTCCTCTCCTCTCCTCTCCTCTCTTCTCCTCTTCTCTCCTCTCCTCTCCTTTCCTCTCTTCTCCTCTCTTCTCCTCTTCTCTCTTCTCCTCTCCTCTTCTCTCCTCTCCTCTCCTCTCCTCTCTTCACTTCTCTTCTCCTCTTCTCTCCTCTCTTCTCCTCTCCTTTCCTCTCCTCTCCTCTCCTCTCTTCTCCTCTTCTCCTCTCCTCTCCTCTCCTCTCGTCTCCTCTTCTCTCCTCTCCTCTCCTCTCCTCTCTTCTCCTCTTCTCTCCTCTCCTCTCCTCTCCTTTCCTCTCTTCTCCTCTCTTCTCCTCTTCTCTCTTCTCCTCTCCTCTCCTCTCCTCTCTTCTCCTCTCTTCTCCTCTTCTCTTCTCTTCTCTTCTCCTCTCTTCTCCTCTTCTCTCTTCTCCTCTCCTCACTTCACTTCTCCTCTTCTCTTCTCTTCTCCTCTCTTCTCCTCTTCTCTCCTCTCCTCTCCTCTCTTCACTTCTCTTCTCCTCTTCTCTTCTCTCTTCTCCTCTCTTCTCCTCTCCTCTTCTCTCCTCTCCTCTCTTCTCTTCTCTTCTCTTCTCTTCTCCTCTCCTTTCCTCTCCTCTCCTCTCCTCTCCTCTCCTCTCCTCTCTTCTCCTCTCCTCTCCTCTCCTCTCCTCTCTTCTCCTCTTCTCTTCTCTTCTCCTCTCCTCTCCTCTCTTCTCCTCTCCTCTCCTCTCTTCTCCTGTCCTCTCCTCTCCTCTTCTCTTCTCTCCTCTCTTCTCCTCTCTTCACTTCTCTTCTCCTCTCCTTTCCTCTTCTCTCCTCTCCTCTCCTCTCCTCTCCTCTCCTCTCCTCTCCTCTCTTCTCTTCTCTCCTCTCTTCTCCTCTCTTCTCCTCTCCTCTCCTCTCCTGTCCTCTCCTGTCCTCTTCTCTCCTCTCCTCTCTACTCCTCTCCTCTCCTCTCCTGTCCTCTCCTGTCCTCTTCTCTCCTCTCCTCTCTACTCCTCTCCTGTCCTCTCCTCTCCTCTCCTCTTCTCTCCTCTCTTCTCTTCTTGTATTATATAGAGTTGTACAGGTGCTGTACACAGTTATTAATAGTGTACGTGTCTGCGACTCGTGCTTAGAGCTGATTCCAGGTCACTGCCGTTGGCTCGGATGGTGTTTGTTTGGAGGCTGCTGCACCTGCCTCTGCTCATAAAGAAGCTAATGGCGGCCTAATGAGTTGAATCGGGTGCAGCGGGGGGTCCTCCAGCGTGGGAAGGAACGTGTGCTTGGAGAGGCCGAACTGCATCATCAACACTGGAGGAGTTACTGATGGTTGGCACTCCAGTCAGGTGTTGAAATGTTTGAGTCTGGCTCTCTCAGATCTCCTGAAATCTGTTCTGTAGTCGAGAAAGTGAGGAACTGAAGAGAGAACCCAAGTACAGACCCCACAGCGCCCCCCCAAGGCCTTCCCTGTAGCCCCACCTTACCACTGTACAGTAAAGCAACTGTAGCCCGAAGAAGAATGGGTTAGAAGCGACCAATGAGGGAGGTGTTTCTAATAAAGTGGCCAGTGAGTGGAAGCACAAGGTGGGTGTTTCTAATAAAGTGGCCGGCAAGTGGAAGCACAACGTAGGTGTTTCTAATAAAGTGGCCAGTAAGTGGAAGCATAGAGTAGGCGTTTCTAATAAAGTGGCCAGAGAGTGGAAGCATAGAGTAGGTGTTTCTAATAAAGTGGCCAGTGAGTGGAAGCACAAAGTAGGTGTTTCTAATAAAGTGACCAGCGAGTGGAAGCACAAAGTAGGTGTTTCTAATAAAGTGGCCAGCAAGTGGAAGCACAACGTAGGTGTTTCTAATAAAGTGGCCAGCAAGTGGATACACAAATTAGGTGTTTCTAATAAAGTGGCCAGCAAGTGGAAGCACATTGTAGGTGTTTCTAATAAAGTGGCCAGAAAGTGGAAGCACAACGTAGGTGTTTCTAATAAAGTGGCCAGAAAGTGGAAGCACAACGTAGGTGTTTCTAATAAAGTGGCCAGCAAGTGGAAGCACAAAGTAGGCGTTTCTAATAAAGTGTCCAGTGAGTGGAAGCATAGAGTAGGCGTTTCTTATAAAGTGGCCAGCAAGTAGATACACAAAGTAGGTGTTTCCAATAAAGTGGCCAGTGAGTGGAAGCAGAAGTAGAAGGTATTTCTTTAATGGTTGGGCTTTTTCTGTTTGTGGGTGTCTGGAGAATTTCCGCACTGCGTCTCGGATGTTTCCGATGGCTGGCATTTCAACAAAATTCCAGCGCTGATCTTTGACCTACTGTAAATTACACGGGGGCTTCTTCAGCCGGAATACAAATTAGAGCACACGGGTGGTCTCCTGCATTTAAAAAGGGCTTTATAGATTAACTTGAGGAGTTTTGTTTCTCACATTTTGTTCAGGCAGCACATCCCGCTCTGAGGCTGTGTTTACTGACACAGTGATTAATGATAGTATTTGGTAATGATGGTCTTTTTTTAACGCCCTTTGAGCTTCCTCTCTGACCTTGTTGTCTTCATCTACATTAGGTTTTGGATGTGTGTATGAGGGAGCGTTATTTTGTATAATTTGATACAGAATATTATAACCAGGACAGGGAATAATGGAACGGTTCAATCTGAGCAAAACCATCAAATGTAATGTTTATATATTTATATGTAATAAATAATCAATAACCCTCTCATATTGCAGAATAGTTTGCTTCTGGCTGAAGCTATTAGTGAACTTCATATTGCTAAAAGTGATATTTAGCTATAGCAGGCCTGGCAGTGTCTATGTTCATTATTCCCAACTCATTCCCAACTCAGCTAAATTAGAATAGGTAAATTGGTGGGTTGGGGGAGGTTTTTGCACAAGTGACATTGCCTGGCTTTCCATGGCTGTGCAGCTGCATGCCAGCCTTACACACCAAGCACAATGCCAAATGTCAGTGATGGACGAGTCTGGGTTTGGTTTTGGTCCAGCCAGGACAATGTTAGTTAGAGTTTGGTGGAGGAGGAATAATGTTGTGGGGCTGTTTATCAGGGCAAGGGTTGACCTATAGGCCTCTTAGTTCCAGTAAAGGGAAGTCCTAAGGATTCAGCATTCCAGGACTTTCTGCAAATCAGATTGCTTCCAACTTTGTGGAGCTCTGAAGCAGTTCAGGGAAAGTCCTTTTCTGCTCCTGAAGCTTCTGAAGCTTCATAAATGCATGGCTGGGTGAGTTTGGCGTGGAAGAACTTGACTGTTCCACACATAGCCCGGACCTTAACCCCATCAAACACCTTTAGGATGACCCAGAACAGAAATCGCAAATGCTTTTCTGGATGATCTGCAAAGCCTTCCATAGACACACCGACACACTCCGACATCTTGTAGAAAGTCTTCCCAGAAGAATGGAAGCTGCTGGAGCTGCAAAGGGGGACCAGCTCCATATATTGGGTTTAGAATAGCCAGGGAAATGGCTCGGGTGAAGCAGTAGCGTCAGTAGGGTTAGGTAGGTTAGCTCTTAGGCCAGTGTCTTACCTGATAGCCTCGTTATAAGTAGCCAACGGGTTCATAACCAAGTTCTGTCTCTACAAATTGGTAAGAGCAGCCGTACGGACGTTTGGGTGGATGTTTAAATTTAGCGCCTTCAACCACAGATGCAGGTCCTCTTCTTTGGATTTTGTGCCCCAGAGAGCTCTGATCGTCTAGACTGGACCTGTTGTGTTGGAAAGCTGGTTGGTTCTGCTGTAAATAGCTCTAAGCATTAAACAGCCTGTTGGAGTGTTGGGTTAGCGTAGCTAGCTATGCTATGATCATCGACCACGGCAGTAGCCTACTTCAGACTGCATTCACTTTGAATACGAGACCGACCAGAAACCAGAAATTGTAGCACAGAGGCGGACTCTTGAAAGTGGGCGTGGCTACATAAGGTGGACACATCTCATCAGAAAAACTAATATATATATATATATATATTTTTAAACATATATATATATATGTGTAATAAATATATTAAATATGTATAAACAAATACACATATATATATATTATTTTATCCATATTTTATATATTCATATAAATGTATTAATTTTAAATATTACAAATATGAAATATTACAGTAATGTGTCTGTTTTCTGGTCTGTGAGTGGAGTGAGCCTTCATATACATATATATTTTTAATATACATATTTTATGTATTTTAGGCGTATGAAACAAACTCTTGAAAGTGGGCGTGGTCACATAAGGTGGACACATTTCATCAGAAAAAAAAAAAATTATATTAACAAATATGTGTAATAAATATATTAAATATGTATAAATATATATATATATATATAATATTATATATATAATATTTTTATATATTTATATTTGTTTTATTTTTCCATGTTATATATTTGTTTCATATAATTGTAAATATTACAAATATGAAATATTACAATAATGTGACTTTTATTTTTTATTTATTTATTTTATACATTTTTTGTATATTTATTTCATATAAATACATCAATATAAATATTAAAAACATGAAATATTGTCACAACAATGTGACTGTTTTCTGGTCTGTGAGTGGAGGCTGGAAGGTCATCGAGAGGTCATTCAGATATCATTTGCTCTCTGCGAGTGTGTGTGACGTTATTGATTGGGACAGCGGGGGCTGGAAGCAAATGCCGATCATGTTTACAGAGACTAATTAAAATTCCTGACCGTCACTGGAACAGCCAGGAGGGGCCTGACCTGTCAATGGACGTGCTCCACAGCGCATTAAAACGCAGACATTGTGCTTTGTAAATCTGATAGACCACACACACACACACACACTCACACTCATAGACATTTACAGCTCTGTGAGGGGCAGCTATTGAAGTCACCCCTCAGCCTCCTGCGATTTACATAATAATGGTCATTTTTTATTGAAAATGATTATTAGTATTATCTGTATTGGCTCTGCGCTCGGACAGGGCTGATAAAGGCAGTGTATTGAGAGCAGGGCAGATAAAGCTTCGACACACTGTGGCTTTCACTGTTATCTGTTCCTGTAGAGATCTGTTATTTATAGACTTTGCTTGACTCTGATGTTATTTATAGGCTGCTGTAATTGACTGCACTGTACATGAACTTTTGCTGCCAGCCGTTACGGAGGACGGCTTTTTTTTCCCATGATCATCCAGATGTACCCATTAATGTCCAGCCGAACCTGGACTTTAATAACACACCAAATTATTAAGAATTAAACCCTGCTGGAAAACCCAGCCCAAGACCTGCTTCTACTGGTAGCTGGTTTCAGATGGTCTGAGCTGGTCTTTGATGGTCATCCAGGTCATCCAGGTGAAAACATACTTACCCTATCCTGGTTAGCAAGCTGGCTGAACTGGTTAAAACTGACCAGCTTAGAGAATGTCTTCATCTGAGCTGAGCTGTCAATCAGCATGATCAACCTGATCAAGCTGGTTGACCAGTTTGGTAAATTTGGTCATAATGGTAGACAGGCCTGGTCAGGCTGGTCATGCTAGGTGACTATGTTGGTAACGCATGGTGCATGGTCTGGCTGATCATGATGGTCAACCATCTTGATCAGGATGGTCATCAGTTCTGGTCATACTGGTTGACTAGTCTGGTAAAGCTGCTTCACCAGTTTAGGCAGGCTGGTCATGATGGCCAACCAGAGTAGTCATGCTGTTTGACCAGTTTGGTAAATTTGGTCATAATGGTAGACAGGCATGATCAGGCTGGTCGTGGTGGTCAAACATTTGGTTAGGATGGTTATCAGTTCTGGTCATACTGGTTGACTAGTCTGGTAAAGCTGCTTCACCAGTTTGGGCAGGCTGGTCATGCTGATGGGCCAGCATGGTCAGGGTGGTCAGGCTGGTCAACCAGAGTAGTCATGCTGGTTGACCAGCTCTGGCCATACTGGTTGACTAGGTTGGTAAAACTGGTTGAGTAGTTTGGTGAAGCTGTTTGGCCAGTTTGGTCATTGGCCGAATAGCAAAGTCATACTTGTCATGCTGGTCAACCACTGTAGTCATACTGATAAAGCTTGTTGATCAAGTTTGGTAAATTTAGTCATTTTGGTGGACTAGCATGGTCAGGATGGTCGACCAGCTCTGGTAACACTGGTTGACCAGTATGGACCAGTGGTGGACCAGTATGGTCAGGCTGGCCATGGTGGTCAGCCAGTATGATCTTGCTGGTAAACTAGTGTGGACATGCTGGTCCTCCAGTTTGGTCGACTAGCATGGTCATGATGGTCAAACCTGACCAAGGTTATACTGGCCATACTGGCTAATACATTCTCTGGCAGTGTACAGCAGTGACCAGGGATACCACAGCAACCATAGAGTAACACCTCAGCATCTACTTAAAATGCCATGGTAACCTCTTCGAATCACTCTACCTAGCCGCTGCCAGATATACAATAAAATCTGCTTAGTATCACCATGGCAACCACCTGAAAAAAAAATAGCTACTACTTTCATTTCATTTACATCAAAATGTAACACCCTAGCAACCACCTAAAATACCATAGCAGCAAGCAAGGCAACATCCTAGTGACATCCAGTCACAATAAACGTTTGCACAGGATTAAATGACAGGATCATCAGGGCGCCACCTGTAGGCAGTTGTGGGAACTATAACTAATGTCTATCTGTTTTCCCCTCCAGGTGACGTCATCGTCTACATCAACGACGTGTGTGTTTTGGGCACGACCCACGCGGACGTGGTGAAGCTCTTTCAGTCCGTCCCCATCGGCCAGAGCGTGACGTTGGTGCTTTGTCGGGGCTACCCGCTCCCCTACGACCCCGAGGATGCGGCGGCCGGCCTCATTTCTCCACTGGGGCTCATGGAGCGCCCCCTGCTGGTGAACGGGCGCAGCAGCTACGACAGTTACATGGAGTACATCTCCAGAACGGCACGATTTATGGACCCTCTACAGTCGACACTGGGCCAGCCGCACCCGGGAGACACGCACCTGGACGCCGGTCCGCACGAGGACAGCGTTTCCATGGCGTCGTCGGGGGCGACCGGAGGAGAGCTGATGACGGTCACCATGGTGAAAGGAGCGGACGGGTTTGGGTTCACCATTGCAGACAGTCAGGGGGGTCAGAGAGTGAAGCAGATCCTGGAGGCGCAGGGCTGCCCGGGGCTGTGTGAGGGTGACCTTATTGTTGAGGTCAACCAGCAACCTGCACTCGCCCTGTCCCACACACAGGTGGTGGAGCTTCTGAAGGAGTGTCCGGTGGGTGCCGAGGCCAAGCTGGTGGTGCAGAGAGGCGGGGCAGGTAAGAGTGTGTATGGATTTGTGTGTGTGTGTGTATGTGCATGTCATGTCACTCGGGGAGAGGCTGCCGTCGGTAGTACCAGCCTGTAGGTGCTGGGAGGCTACCAGGGGTTGAGGGGCTCCTCATACATCGATACATGACACAAGCGAGACGTCGTGGCATGGGCTGTATTAGGGAAGTGAAAGGTGCTCAGTATGAAGGTTAGCTGCTCCACAGTGGAGCATTGATCGCTCTGTACCACTCACTGGAGTCGCTGTTCGCTGTTCCCCACTGGCATCAATGGCCCGTGGGGCACCACTGTGCCACTGGTGCTACACCTTCACGACAGCCTACAAAGTTAGAGGTTTCTGAGATGCTAGCACCCTTGGCCCACTGTCACAGTCATATCAGAATATTACGACCACCCCTGGTTTGGAAGGAACTCGGCCCGGGGCATCAAAGATGGCACGTGACAGGGTTTTCTGCAGTTATAAATAAGCGAGCACACCAGTCAGCTGTAGCAGAGTACGAAACCATCGTCATGGACAAAGGACGTGATTTGGCGTGATGTCCAAAAGAGCATGATAATAGGGTGCTGGGCGAAGGGTGGTAGCATATATATATATATAAAATTCAATATATATAATTAATATATATATATAATTCAATAAAAAATATTTGCACATTTGGATTTTTTTTTTTAATATTCTCATTATATATATAAATATAAATATTTTTTATTGAATTTATTTTTTTTGTTTTGTTTTACTTTTTATTTTATTAAAGCCAAAATGTCTAAATATATACTAAATATACTAAATATAAATATATAAATATAAACTAAATATGACTAAATGTGAGTATTATTATTATGCATTGTGTTATTATTGTTCACAATGGGAGTACAGTAAGTCTCAATTACCCAGTAACTGTAATCTAACTGGTTATTTAATGTATTTAATGATATTATAGTGTTTGTTTGCTGTGGAGGAGGATTTGTTTACATATTTACACCCAAAAAAACCCTTTT
>NC_132879.1:2516715-2544215 GCF_030463535.1 Salminus brasiliensis
GCAACCACCTAGCAATATCACAGAAAACAACCTAGCAACCACTTAGCAACAGCATAGCAACTGCCTAGCAATATCACAGAAAACAACCTAGCAACCCCTTAGCCACACCATAGCAACTGCCTAGCAATATCACAGAAAACAACCTAGCAACCACTTAGCCACACCATAGCAACCACCTAGCAATATTATAGAAAACAACCTAGCAACCACTTAGCAACACCATAGCAACTGTCTAGCAATATCATAGAAAACAACCTAGCAACCATTTAGCAACACCATAGCAACCACCTAGCAATGTCACAGAAAACAACCTAGCAACTACTTAGCAACAGCATTGCAACCGACTTGCAATATCATAAAAAATAACCTAGCAACCACTTAAGAACACCATTGCAACCGCCTAGCAATATCATAGAAAACAACCTAGCAACCACTTAGCAACACCATAGCAACCACCTAGCAATGTTATAGAAAACAACCTAGCAACCACTTAGCAACACCATAGCAACCACCTAGCAATATCATAGAAAACAACCTAGCAACCACTTAAGAACACCATTGCAACCGTCTAGCAATATCATAAAAACAACCTAGCAACCACTTAGCAACACCATAGCAACCGCCAACAGCTTCTAAACTTTTCATCCATCCTGCCTTAGTGTTTGCTCCTAATGTGAGGAGCACCCAGGAATCAGGCATGTTCAGGACTGATTTCTGTAGAGAAGTACTGCCAAAAGAATAGGACTCTCTGCAGCAGATAAACTAGAAGAACCTATAAACACCATGCTGCCTAATAATGCCAGGCGTGGGCTAGAGGGGTATGAAGCCCCCCAGCATTGAGGAGCTGTGGAGCAGTGGAAGAACTGTGCTCTCTGGAATGATGGTTGGTGGTGCTCCATCCAGCTGGAGAGTTAGGGATGATGAGGTGAGGTGGTGATCAATCATCCAACACCCTGACCTCACTAACACAGCTCTTGATACCGAATGCAATCAAATCCTCACAGCAGTGCTCCTTTAAAATCTAGTAGAAGACAGTTATTCCAACAAAAGCAGGATCAGCTCTTTTTAATCTCTTTGGAATTAGAAGAAACACTAAATAAGCAGGTGTCCCAATACTTTTGTCCATGTATAGTGTAGATTAAATAATGGTTCTGAGAGTGTTCCGGCCCTTAGAAACACACACGTGTAAAATTTAAATGTATGTAAATGTGCTGTATTTGTGCTTTGTTGTGTGTGTGTGTGTGTGTGTGTGTGTGTGTGTGTGTGTGTGTGTGATTGGCTCATACACTTTCTAATTCCTCTGCTGGATTTGCCTAGTGTTGTTCAGTACTGGAGGGCGACAGTGGCAAGACATGAAAGATGTAAAGAGAGAAGCAAGACGACAGGATGCTGTAGTGTGTGTGTGTGTGTGTGTGTGTGTGTATGATTTCCAAGGCCAAATTGTGAAACAGATCGGAGGCACATATTCATGAATTCCCGGGTTTGATGTTAGCCGCTATTGTTTAGCTGTTAGCAAGGCGGAGTGCTCTCGAGTGCTCGTGTCTTTGTGGGTTTTGTGATTACGCTGCAGAAGCCTCTCCGACAGCTCAGCCGCGCTCTGGCTGCTGCACCAAAGCCTCTTTCTGAATGAGCAATATGATTATGGGCTGGTAGCGGCATTATGAGCCACTCTGTTTATTGGATTTTAATGTCCTCGCACCGATTACCTTCAGCTTGTAGATGTTTACAGAGGCATGTGAAAGTGCCTCGAGGTAACCGGTCCCACCAGTGCCACTCAGAGTGTGACTGGTTAAATAATGGTGATAGAAGCAGCTTTTCGGCTTCATGAGGTCGTTAAGATCAAACCCTGAAGTTTGGCTGAACAATAAATAACCAGTCTTTAAAAGAAGGCAAAATATCGACCCCTGTTTGAAGAGTGATGGTGTTTAGCGCAGATTGATGGTGTGTGGTGGAGAATGTTGGTGTTTGGTGGAGAATGATGGTGTTTGGTGGAGAATGTTGGTGTTTGGTGGAGAATGATGGTGTTTGGTGGAGAATGATGGTGTGTGGTGGAGAATGTTGGTGTTTGGTGGAGAATGATGGTGTTTGGTGGAGAATGTTGGTGTTTGGTGGAGAATGATGGTGTTTGGTGGAGAATGAAGGCGATTGGCTAAGAAGTATGGTGTTTGTTGGAGAATGATGGTGTTTGGTGGAGAGTGATAGTGTTTAGTGGAGAATGATGGTGTTTGGTGGAGAATGATGGTGTTTGGTGGAGAGTGATGGTGTTTAGTGGAGAATGATGGTGTTTGTTGGAGAATGATGGTGTTTGGTAAAGAGTGATGGTGTTTGATGGAGAATGATGGTGTTTGATGGAGAATGATGGTATTTGATGGAGAATGATGGTATTTGATGGAGAGTGATGTTTTAGACAATGTTTCTTTAATGTTTCTTAATTCTTTTGGAGAATGACACTATTTGATGTGGAATTATGATGTTTAGTAGAGAATGATGGTGTTTAGGAGAGAAGGATGGTGTTTAGAAGAGAATGATGGTGTTTAGTAGAGAATGGTGGTGTTTAGGAGAGAATGATGATGTTTAGTAGAGAATGATGGTGTTTGGTGGAGAATGATGGTGTTTAGTAGAGAATGATGGTGTTTGGTGGAGAATGATGGTGTTTAGTAGAGAATGTTGGTGTTTGGTGGAGAATTATGGTGTTTAGTAGAGAATGATGGTGTTTAGTAGAGAATGATGGTGTTTAGTAGAAAATGATGGTGTTTAGGAGAGAATGATGGTGTTTGGTGGAGAATGATGGTGTTTAGTAGAGAATGTTGGTGTTTGGTGGAGAATTATGGTGTTTAGTAGAGAATGATGGTGTTTAGTAGAGAATGATGGTGTTTAGTAGAAAATGATGGTGTTTAGGAGAGAATGATGGTGTTTGGTGGAGAATGATGGTGTTTAGGAGAGAATGATGATGTTTAGTAGAGAATGATGGTGTTTGGTGGAGAATGATGGTGTTTAGTAGAGAATGATGGTGTTTGGGAGAGAAGGATGGTGTTTAGGAGAGAATGGTGGTGTTTAGTAGAGAATGGTGGTGTTTAGGAGAGAATGATGATGTTTAGTAGAGAATGATGGTGTTTGGTGGAGAATGATGGTGTGTAGGAGGGAATGATGGTGTTTAGTAAAGAATGATGGTGTTTGGTGGAGAATGATGGTGTTTAGGAGAGAATGATGGTGTTTAGTAGAGAATGATGGTGTTTAGTAGAAAATGATGGTGTTTAGGAGAGAATGATGGTGTTTAGGAGAGAATGATGGTGTTTGGTGGAGAATGATGGTGTTTAGGAGAGAATGATGATGTTTAGTAGAGAATGATGGTGTTTAGTAGAAAATGATGGTGTTTAGGAGAGAATGATGGTGTTTGGTGGAGAATGATGGTGTTTAGGAGAGAATGATGATGTTTAGTAGAGAATGATGGTGTTTGGTGGAGAATGATGGTGTTTAGTAGAGAATGATGGTGTTTGGGAGAGAAGGATGGTGTTTAGGAGAGAATGGTGGTGTTTAGTAGAGAATGGTGGTGTTTAGGAGAGAATGATGATGTTTAGTAGAGAATGATGGTGTTTAGTAGAGAATGATGGTGTTTAGTAAAGAATGATGGTGTTTGGTGGAGAATGATGGTGTTTAGGAGAGAATGATGGTGTTTAGTAGAGAATGATGGTGTTTGGTGGAGAATGATGGTGTTTAGTAGAGAATGATGGTGTTTGGTGGAGAATGATGGTGTTTAGGAGAGAATGATGGTGTTTAGTAGAGAATGATGGTGTTTGGCGGAGAATGATGGTGTTTGGTGGAGAGTGATGGTGTTTGGTGGAGAATGATGGTGTTTGGTGGGGAATGATGGTGTTTGTTGGAGAATAATGGTGTTTGGTGGAGAGTGAAGGCGATTGGTGAAGAATTATGGTGTTTGTTGGAGAATGATGGTTTTTGGTGGAGAGTAAAGGCGATTGGTGAAGAATTATGGTGTTTGTTGGAGAATGATGGTTTTTGGTGGAGAGTAAAGGCGATTGGTGAAGAATTATGGTGTTTGTTGGAAAAGGAAGGCAATTGGTGAAGAATTATGGTGTTTGTTGGAGAATGATGGTGGAGAGTGATGTTTTAGACAATGATGGTGTTTGGTGGAGAGTGATTGTGTTTGGTGGAGAATGTTGGTGTTTGATCGAGAATGATGGTGTTTGGTGATGAATGCTGATGTTTGGTGCAGAATGATGGTGTTTGGTGGAGAATGATGGTGTTTCATGGAGAACAACAGTGTTTAGTGAATGGCGGTATTTGTAAATTATGTGGAATTATGATGGTTGGTGGAGAATGATGGTGTTTGTTGGAGATTGATGGTGTTTTCTTTTGGAGAATGACACTATTTGATGTGGAATGATGGTGTTTAGTAGAGAATGGTGGTGTTTGGTGGAGAATGATGGTGTTTAGTAGAGAATGATGGTGTTTGGTGGAGAATGATGGTGTTTAGGAGAGAATGATGGTGTTTAGTAGAGAATGATGGTGTTTGGTGGAGAATGATGGTGTTTAGTAGAGAATGATGGTGTTTGGTGGAGAATTATGGCGTTTAGGAGAGAATGATGGTGTTTGGTGGAGAATTATGGTGTTTAGTAGAGAATGATGGTGTTTGGTAGAGCATGATGGTGTTTGGTGGAGAATGATGGTGTTTGGTGGAGAATGATGGTGTTTAGTAGAGAATGATGGTGTTTAGGAGAGAATGATGGTGTTTGGGAGAGAATGATGGTGTTTAGTAGAGAATGATGGTGTTTAGGAGAGAATGATGGTGTTTAGTAGAGAATGATGGTGTTTAGTAGAGAATGATGGTGTTTAGTAGAGCATGATGGTGTTTGGTGGAGAATGATGGTGTTTAGTAGAGAATGATGGTGTTTAGGAGAGAATGATGGTGTTTGGGAGAGAATGATGGTGTTTAGTAGAGAATGATGGTGTTTGGGAGAGAATGATGGTGTTTAGGAGAGAATGATGGTGTTTAGTAGAGAATGATGGTGTTTAGGAGAGAATGATGGTGTTTAGGAGAGAATGATGGTGTTTAGTAGAGAATACCTGTTCATTTTATTTTCCTAACTCATGTAAGATATTTTGTTTTTGTTCACAAACAGTCAGATTTATTTGTATAGCTTTTTACAACAAAGCAGCTTTACATAATTAGTCATTAATAAAATTAATAGCCAGAGACAAAAAAAAAGAAATTACATAAGAGATGAAGGATCAAAGACCCCCAGTGAGCAAGCCTTCCTGATTTAGGTGGGTATTGGTAGTAGACGGTGCATCATCTGCTTTCACCCATTTGATTTGCTTGTAACACTTTTAGCTTTGCAACTTTTAGAGTTCCCCTGCTGGAGTTGTGGGATCCAGCTAAGCTTATTTTACACCTCATTTACAGCTGAATGCTTTTGTTCTTTTGCCATTGCAGGTCACTTTTCACCTTGGAAGAGTCCCAAGCAGGTAAAATGAATCATACCCCAACCATAAGCTCTCTTAATACGCCTTAAGACGTCTGTTACATGGTAATTAACCACCAGCTGACGTTGAGCTTTGTGTGATAACACGCTTATTAGATTACTAACCCTGGATGCAGAGGGAGGTTGTCTCTGTCTGCAGTGTCTTATATATTCCTTATGTATCTGCGCTGTTTAACGTAATTATGCTAATAATCACACGCTGGCTGCCGTGCCTTACTCTGAAATACCTGCTTTCCTTTGAGTTAGACACTGATTGCCGTTCATGACAGATATAGCATTACTACACAAACCGAGCTGATTAAAAAAGGGAAAACCTTTCATTTCTTGAGTCAGACTGCGGAGGTGTAATTTGGCTCTTTTGTGCTCTTTTGTTCAGGAAATTGTTAAAAATGAGTCCATCATTGGCTTTCGCATGAGACGCCGTTGTCCTGGTGGTGCTATATCTGTGAACAGACTCCTTAAAAACCTCTGCATTCACTAACTCTTCTTCACTGTCAACCGTTATTATATTTACCTTATTAATTAGTTCATTATTATGATTAAGAATCTGTTACATATGGCTCTTTGAGGGAAAAACTTTAGAAACCTTGGGAGAACTTTGGAAAAACTTTGGGAAAACTTTGGAAAAAACATTGGGAAAATTTTGGAATACTTTGGGAAAAAATTGGAATAATTTGAGAAAACTTTGGGAAAACTTTGGGAAACATTTGGAATACTTTGGGAAAATCTTGGAATACTTTGGAAAACTTTGGGGGAAATGTGGAACACTTTGGGAAAAATTTGGAATACTTTGGGAAAATTTTGGAATACTTTGGGGAAAATTTGGAATACTTTGGGAAAATTTTGGAATACTTTGGAAAATCTTGGAATACTTTGGGAAAATTTTGGAATACTTTGGGAAAAATTTGGAATACTTTGAGAAAAATTTGGGAAAACTTTGGAATACTTTGGGAAAAATTATATCTGCTATATCTGTGAACAGACTCCTTAAAAACCTCTGCATTCACTAACTCTTCTTCACTGTCAACCGTTATTATATTTACCTTATTAATTAGTTCATTATTATGATTAAGAATCTGTTACATATGGCTCTTTGAGGGAAAAACTTTAGAAACCTTGGGAGAACTTTGGAAAAACTTTGGGAAAACTTTGGAAAAAACATTGGGAAAATTTTGGAATACTTTGGGAAAAAATTGGAATAATTTGAGAAAACTTTGGGAAAACTTTGGGAAACATTTGGAATACTTTGGGAAAATCTTGGAATACTTTGGAAAACTTTGGGGGAAATGTGGAACACTTTGGGAAAATTTTGGAATACTTTGGGAAAATTTTGGAATACTTTGGGGAAAATTTGGAATACTTTGGGAAAATTTTGGAATACTTTGGAAAATCTTGGAATACTTTGGGAAAATTTTGGAATACTTTGGGAAAAATTTGGAATACTTTGAGAAAAATTTGGGAAAACTTTGGAATACTTTGGGAAAAATTTGGAATACTTTGGGAAAAATTTGGAATACTTTGGGAAAAAATTGGAATACTTTGGAAAATCTTGGAATACTTTGGAAAAAATTTGGAATACTTTGGGAAAATCTTGGAATACTTTGGAAAACTTTGGGGAAAATGTGGAACACTTTGGGAAAACATTTGAATACTTTGGGAAAACTTTTTTGAAAAACACCAAAATAGGTAAGGAGAATTGACTGTTTACTTGCTGCCTAATATATCCACCCTGGCAGTGGTACTAATGTTATGGCCAATCTGTGTTTATAGAACTGTGTCAAGTCAAAGTACCAATGCTTATTTGGTTCTTTGTCCAGTTAAAGTTATGTTCTTTATTGTGATATTGTGGGAATCCGGTAAATTTGGTTAGTTTGATAAAATCTTAAAAAACTTTGGAAAACTTTGGAAAACTTTGAGAAAACGGTTCTACGAAGCACCAAAAAAGGTTTCACCATCATTTCCAGCCAATGAAACCCTTCTTCAATACTACATAGACCCCATCATGCTTGACTGTAAGGTGCTAGATATGGTTATCGTTTCTTAGCCTAGAAGTTCAAGAATTGGGGCAATTATGACCATTTTATGACCATATTATAAATTAAGAGAATCTCAGCAGTGGTCCTGTGAAGACCCAGGATCTTTGTTAGATGGTAGCTAAACGGTCGGTTCTCGTAGTCGACATGTTGGACGTAGAGAATGGGCAGAGTGAAGACCTCCCAAAGGCCTCCCAAAGCCCAGCGAAGAGATCTTCTGGGAAAGCTGGTAGAAATAAGGCCCTAATCTCCTCCAAAACTTTCTCAAATTCTCAAAACTCGTACTTCTTTTTTTTTAATGGCTTTGAAAGATGCTCTCGCACCCTGCCCGCTCTCCAACTCTCCAAGTCAGATACTTGGAACGATGCATCTTATAATAATTAAGAGTTCATGAGGCTCAGGAGCTGATATATTAGAAAAATGTAGTTCTTCTTATCGATCAGCCGATGATTACGGCTGGTAATTATAGCTGGTAATTTACTGGACTATTATTTTTTTGCTCATGATGAACACCTACAGACAGCTGGACTGGGCATTTCCGTTCCTCACCACTCAGGCAAATGATGCAGAGTGTATAAGCCCACTAAATTATATAAGCTATTAACATAAAACAGTGCCAGCGTCAACTGATTTGCCTGATTTGGATGTTTAATGGCTACTTCAACTAATTACTGATCCATCTTTTAAGTTTCCCCCTGTCCTGCACTCCCACACTGAACTTCTATAACTATAGATCATCATCATTACTGTAATTAGCATCTTTATATTTATTTATTTATCTTCATCATGTCTAAGAAGACTTTACAGCCGTTCAATATGTGTAATATATTGTAAACCTGGTGTAAAAATGACTTGTAATTGGCTTCAGCCTTAAAAAGGGAGTTCTAAATACACAGATCAGCCATAACATTAGTACCACCCACCAACTAATACTCCCAAGAGTCCCCCGGCCCCACTTTGCCTCTGACCATTCAAAACAAGGACTCTGCAAGACCTCTGAAGGTGTCCTGCGTTGGTATCTCGCACCAACACTAACATTAGCAGCAGATCCTGTAAGTCCTGGAAGTTGTGAAGTGGGTGGGACCTCCATGAGCACCATTGAGAGCCTGTGGTCGGTTCTCCGGTTGTCCTTTCTTGGAGCACTTTCGGTAGGTACTGATCACTGCATCCCAGAAAAAACACCCCACAAGACCTGCCTGAGTCACTTTGACAAGAACCAAGCTGGGAGGTTCTAGACAATGACTGGGTCAGAACATCTCCAGAACATCAGGCATCAGGTCTTGTGGAGGGTGTTTTGCTGGGATGCAGAGGTCGAAAGTCAAAAGTGCTCCAAGAAAGGACAACTGTCAAAACGGCGACGGGATTGATGCTCATGGAGGCTTAAAGGATCTTCGGCTGATGTCTGAAGGTGTCCAGATACCACAGAGACCACCTTCAGAGATCTTGTAGACAGATCTCTTTAGCAGGCTCTCCTCATTTCCATCAGTTCTCGTCTAAGGTGTGATTGGAGATCATTCATCTCAGGGACATTTCCATCATCCCTCAACCCAAAGCAATAGCAGAGCCTCTGTTCCCTCCTCTTCCTTTTCCTGGCTTGCTTTAATCAGAGAGAGGGTTGAAAAGTTGAGAAAGAGAGAAAGAAAGAGAGAGAGAGAGGTAAAGGCCCAGAGACTCATTTTAGGCTGAGTTTTAATATTCCTCCTAATATATGGAGGATAATTCACAGATGGATATGAAAACAGCCCATTTCCCTTTGCCAAAGAAAATTACATGCGGGAGTCTCATAGTCACATTATAACAGATTAATATTTGGAATGAATGGCTGTTAGCTATGGATTAAGAACTGGCTGGCATCAGGCAACGTAAGGCAACATGAATACACGGTGTGATCATACACACTCTATATTGTGGATATGGGTCAGAGGTTCGAGTGCACACAGCCTGGAGCTACGTTTAATGTGATAATCTGAGCTTTAAACCATATCGTGACTATCATAATCACGTTATCATGCTAAAACAGGGAGACCTGAAGGAAACATGAGAAGAGTTAGAGACCATTCCCAGCTTTACTTTGATATTTCTTGTGTTTTATGTGTAGTAATTGTCGTTTATTTTACTGTAAATATCAGAAAAAACAAAGTTTGATATAGTTTTGACCATTAAAATACAGGCATAGAAGATATGGAGATGGAATCTCATTGAAGAGAATCCCAATAAGGCTGAGATCACCCTCTATTTGTTTCATTTCCAGTCAAAACAGCCAGTAAGCACAAGTTAAATAAATTGACAAAAGTATTGGGACAGCTGTTTATTCCTTGTTTCTTCTGAAATCAGGGGTATTAAAAAGAGTTTATCCTGTCCAAGTCATGATGTTAGATGCCCCCCCCACCACCACTACCAATTTATCCCATCCAAAAGTACTGGATGGAGCACTACCACCACCATCATTCCAGAGAACACAGTTCTTCCACTGCTCCTCAGCTCAATGCTGGGGGGCATTATACCCCTCTACTAGCCCACGCCTGGCATTATTAGGCAACAGCATGGTGCCCATATTAGGTTCATGTTTATCTGCTCCAGAGAGTCCTATTCTATTGGCAGTACTTTTTCTCTACAGGGACTAGACAAGCTGTGTGTGAATTTACTCACCTGTTTTAGCAATAGGTGCAACCTAAAGCACATTAAAAAGGGGTGTCCACAAACATTTGGACATTTAGCCTGGAAGCTAATCCATTTCAAAGTCGTATATAACCCGCCGCAAAACCTAAAGCTTTCATCTTTGATAGAGAGGAGATTGCTTCTGATCTGAGAACATCCCCAGGAGTCCAGTATAGGCAAACCTGCTGCTGTTATCAGAACAATGGATAGAGCAGTGCAGATTCCAGACCTCTGCATCACTGAATGGGTTTGGGAGGACTTGGATGGTGAGATCAGATGGTCAGATTTCTAAGGCTGAACTTGGAATTGGAAGTGTGGAAAAATCTCCTTGCTGATTTCCAGAGCACTTCCACCACCATGTTTAACAGATGTGGTGGGTATTCCTCGGATGAGGTGAAGGTGGGACTCCTTCGGGACTCTGAGGGACAACAAATGCTTAGCCTTGCTGCTTTGCCATCAGCTATCGGGGTCTGAGAGAGCACAGTTGGCCGATGGGTAGATGGCACTCTGTCTCCTCATCACTCTTAGGCGATGCTGGCCGGCTTAGGCGTATGATAGGTGGTGAGGCGGAGCTGAGGACCCGGGTAGGCCGCATTGGTCTCCTAGTATTGGGAAAATTGCCAGGTGGGTTAATTGGCAGAAGCAAATTGGGAGAAAAAGGGAAAAATTCTACAAATAAATTTGTAAAAATGCCAAAAAATGACAAATTTGGACTTAATGGACATTTTAACTGGAAATGAAGGACCAGCATAGCGCTCTATAGCTTTTACACAGTACTATGTGTATGTGTGTGTGTATGTGTGTGTGTGTTGTGTGTACTGACAGTGACGATGACACCCTGACATTTTTTAATCTGCTCCTTTCCTGAGCCGTTCTGCATCGCACGCTGCCACCCTGTCAGATTAACACACTAACAGTGACCCGCTCTGATAAGGCCTGGCATCTTTTTCATCTCCTCTCCGTTCCCGCTTCCCTCCTGCCTCCTTTAATTATCCCTCCGCAGCTCCGGCTCCGGCTCCGGCTTCTCCTGCGCTCCCGGTGTTATTAGGCAAAGCGTGTGAAAGACCAGCTTCTCCAGCTTTCTAGCACCTGCTTACGATTCTGTGCACAGAATACGACTCTCGTCTCCCCACAGAGCCTCAGTTCCCCGACCCGTCGTGGTAGGGGGTGTTTATCCCTGTGTTTGGAGGTGGAGGTCTTTCGGAAGCTCTTTGTGTGAAATGGCGTGAGCACAGAGGAAGTGTTGGTGATTCGGATGTTTAAGCCAATTTAGAAAATTACCACTGACCTCCTCTTTGGTGTGCTCGTAGCAAGGAGCATCGTCACGCTCGAAATTGCTAATAGCTTGGCAAAACTAGCGTTCGGCCCCCCTAAAGCAAAGCCTAATTACTGAGAGAGTTATTTCACAACATCATTATGCGTATTAACGGAGGAGTCTGGACAAAAGTCAACCACGCTAATGTAGTCAATCAGACAAGCCCCCAAGTTTGCTTCTTTAGTTTTAACTACGAGGCTAACGCAGCTACAAGCGATGGATAATAGCTTATACCCCACCAGTTAGCGTGGTGCTAATTCTAGGCTAAACCATCACACACTCTCCTCAAACCGTGTGGAGGGGTTCAGTAATCTCTAATAGTTGATTATGTGGTTTCTGACACTGTAGGACTCACTGTTATCTAGAACACGGGCTCATTATCTTAATGCTGAGTTTCTACCAATACCGATCCAATCTAAGTACCTTAATGCTGAGTATTAACTGATACCAATCCAATCTACCTTACTGCTGAGGATTTGCTGATTCTGATCCGAGTACCTTAATGCTGAGTGTCAGCCAATATCAATCCAATCTATCTTAATATTGAGTATTTGCTGATTCCGATCTGTACCTTAATGTGCCTTAATGCTGAGTATCAGCCAATATCAATCTAATTTAAGTACCTTAATGATGAGTATCAGCCAATATCAATCCAATCTAAGTACCTTAATGCTGAGTATCAGCCAATACCAGTCTGATCCAAGTATCTTAATATTGAGTATTGTTCGATACCAATCCAATCTGAGTACCTTAATGTTGAGTATCAGCCAATACCAATCCAATCTAAGTACCTTAATGCTGAGTATCAGCCAATATCAATCCAATCTAAGTACCTTAATGATGAGTATCAGCCAATATCAATCCAATCTAAGTACCTTAATGCTGAGTATCAGCCAATACCAGTCTGATCCAAGTATCTTAATATTGAGTATTGTTCGATACCAATCCAGTCTGAGTACCTTAATGTTGAGTATCAGCCAATACCAATCCAATCTAAGTACCTTAATGCTGAGTATCCGCCAATATCAATCCAGTCTACCATAATTTTGAGTATTTGCTGATTCCGATCTGTTTCTTAATGTGTCTTAATGCTGAATAGCAGCCGATACCAGTCTGATCCAAGTATCTTAATTTTGAGTATGGTCTGATACCAATCCAATCTAAGTACCTTAATGCTGAGTATCCGCCAATAGCAATCCAATCTACCGTACTGTTGAGTATTTGCTGATTTCGATCTGTTCCTTAATGTGCCTTAATGCAGAATAGCAGCCAATACCAGTCTGATCCAAGTCCCTAAATATTGAGTATTGTCCGATACCAATCCAATCTGAGTACCGTAATGCTGAGTATCAGCCAATATCAATCCAATTTACCTTAATTTTGAGTATTTGCTGATTCCGATCTGTTTCTTAATGTGTCTTAATGCTGAATAGCAGCCAATACCAGTCTGATCCAAGTCCCTAAAAATTGAGTATTGTCCGATACCAATCCAATCTGAGTACCGTAATGCTGAGTATCAGCCAATATCGATCCAATCTACCTTAATATTAAGTATTTGCGGATTCCGATCTGTACCCTAATGTGCCTTAATGCTGAATAGCAGCCAATACCAGTCTGATCCAAGTACCTTAATATTGAGTATTGTTCGATACCAATCCAATCTGAGTACCGTAATGCTGAGTATCAGCCAATATCAATCCAATCTAAGTACCTTAATGCTGAGTATTAACTGATGCCAATCCAATCTACCTTACTGCTGAGGATTTGCTGATTCTGATCTGAGTACCTTAATGCTGAGTGTCAGCCAATATCAATCCAATCTATCTTAATATTGAGTATTTGCTGATTCCGATCTGTACCTTAATGTGCCTTAATGCTGAGTATCAGCCAATATCAATCTAATTTAAGTACCTTAATGATGAGTATCAGCCAATATCAATCCAATCTAAGTACCTTAATGCTGAGTATCAGCCAATACCAGTCTGATCCAAGTATCTTAATATTGAGTATTGTTCGATACCAATCCAATCTGAGTACCTTAATGTTGAGTATCAGCCAATACCAATCCAATCTAAGTACCTTAATGCTGAGTATCAGCCAATATCAATCCAATCTAAGTACCTTAATGATGAGTATCAGCCAATATCAATCCAATCTAAGTACCTTAATGCTGAGTATCAGCCAATACCAGTCTGATCCAAGTATCTTAATATTGAGTATTGTTCGATACCAATCCAGTCTGAGTACCTTAATGTTGAGTATCAGCCAATACCAATCCAATCTAAGTACCTTAATGCTGAGTATCCGCCAATATCAATCCAGTCTACCATAATTTTGAGTATTTGCTGATTCCGATCTGTTTCTTAATGTGTCTTAATGCTGAATAGCAGCCGATACCAGTCTGATCCAAGTATCTTAATTTTGAGTATGGTCTGATACCAATCCAATCTAAGTACCTTAATGCTGAGTATCCGCCAATAGCAATCCAATCTACCGTACTGTTGAGTATTTGCTGATTTCGATCTGTTCCTTAATGTGCCTTAATGCAGAATAGCAGCCAATACCAGTCTGATCCAAGTCCCTAAATATTGAGTATTGTCCGATACCAATCCAATCTGAGTACCGTAATGCTGAGTATCAGCCAATATCAATCCAATTTACCTTAATTTTGAGTATTTGCTGATTCCGATCTGTTTCTTAATGTGTCTTAATGCTGAATAGCAGCCAATACCAGTCTGATCCAAGTCCCTAAAAATTGAGTATTGTCCGATACCAATCCAATCTGAGTACCGTAATGCTGAGTATCAGCCAATATCGATCCAATCTACCTTAATATTAAGTATTTGCGGATTCCGATCTGTACCCTAATGTGCCTTAATGCTGAGTATCAGCCAATACCAGTCTGATCCAAGTACCTTAATATTGAGTATTGTTCGATACCAATCCAATCTGAGTACCGTAATGCTGAGTATCCGCCAATATCAATCCAATCTAAGTACCTTAATGCTGAGTATTAACTGATGCCAATCCAATCTACCTTACTACTGAGGATTTGCTGATTCTGATCTGAGTACCTTAATGCTGAGTGTCAGCCAATATCAATCCAATCTATCTTAATATTGAGTATTTGCTGATTCCGATCTGTACCTTAATGTGCTTTAATGCTGAGTATCAGCCAATATCAATCCAATCTAAGTACCTTAATGATGAGTATCAGCCAATATCAATCCAATCTAAGTACCTTAATGCTGAGTATCAGCCAATACCAGTCTGATCCAAGTATCTTAATATTGAGTATTGTTCGATACCAATCCAATCTGAGTACCTTAATGTTGAGTATCAGCCAATACCAATCCAATCTAAGTACCTTAATGCTGAGTATCAGCCAATATCAATCCAATCTAAGTACCTTAATGCTGAGTATCCGCCAATATCAATCCAATCTAAGTACCTTAATGCTGAGTATCCGCCAATATCAATCCAGTCTACCATAATTTTGAGTATTTGCTGATTCCGATCTGTTTCTTAATGTGTCTTAATGCTGAATAGAAGCCGATACCAGTCTGATCCAAGTATCTTAATTTTGAGTATGGTCTGATACCAATCCAATCTGAGTATCTTAATGCTGAGTATCCGCCAATAGCAATCCAATCTACCGTAATGTTGAGTATTTGCTGATTTCGATCTGTTCCTTAATGTGCCTTAATGCTGAATAGCAGGCAATACCAGTCTGATCCAAGTCCCTAAATATTAAGTATTGTCCGATACCAATCTAATCTGAGTACCGTAATGCTGAGTATCAGCCAATATCAATCCAATTTACCTTAATTTTGAGTATTTGCTGATTCCGATCTGTTTCTTAATGTGTCTTAATGCTGAATAGCAGCCAATACCAGTCTGATCCAAGTCCCTAAAAATTGAGTATTGTCCGATACCAATCCAATCTGAGTACCATAATGCTGAGTATCAGCCAATATCAATCCAATTTACCTTAATTTTGAGTATTTACTGATTCCGATCTGTTTCTTAATGTGCCTTAAAGCTGAATAGCAGCCAATACCAGTCTGATCCAAGTACCTTAATTTTGACTATGGTCCGATACGAATCCAATCTGAGTACCTTAATGCTGAGAATAAGCCAATAACAATCCAATCTAAGTACCTCAATGCTGAGTATTTGCTGATTCCAATCTGAGTACCTTAATGCTGAATAGCAGCCAATACCAGTCTGATCCAAGCACATTAATACTGAATATCGTCCGATATCAGTCCAGTCTGAGTACCTTAATGCTGAATATTGGCCAGTACCGATCTAAACAGAGTACCTTAATCAGAAGTATCAGGCAATAACAAACCAATCCGAGTACCTTAAAGGTGAATAGCAGGCAAGTATCAGCCGATTCCAAGTACCATAATGCTTTCTGCCAGTACCGATCCAATCCGAGTACCTTAAAGCTGAATAATGGCCAATACCCATCTAATCCGAGTACCTTAATGCTAAGTATCAGGCAGTAACAAACCAATTTGAGTATCTTAAAGGTGAATAGCACCCAATACACATCTGATCCGAATACCTTAATGCTAAGTATCAAACAATATCAGTCCAATCCAAGTACCTTCACAGCCAACACCGCTCTGATCCGAGTACCTTAATGCTGAGTATCGGCCAATATCAATCCAATCTGAGTACCTTAAAACTGAATAGTGGCCAATACTGATCTGATCTGAATACCTTAATGCTAAGCGTCAGGTGATACCAATCCAATCTAAGTACCTTAACAGCCAATACCATGCCACTCTGAGTACCCTAATGCTGAGTATCGACCAATACAGTGTCCTAAACTGGCAGTAGGGGTCCACCCCATCAAAAACTCAACCCTGATTGGCCCAAGTGCTGTTTAACCTGCTATAGATCCAACTCCAATAGATCAAGAGCTAAAAACAGCAGTGCCCACCTTAAAGCCTGGCTTGTGGACCTTCTTCAGTCCATGTTCTAGATAACATTGAGTCCTACAGTGTCAGAAACCACATAGTCATGTCTGTCAGAGATTACTGAACACCTCCACACAAAGGTCGAGGAGAGTGTGTGGTGATTTAGGCCTGCAGTTAGCACCATGCTAATTGGTGTACATAAGCTTCCATCACATAGCTACATTAGCATTATAGTCTTGGCTGGGGAAGCTGGGGTACACTATTCCTAATAACCTAAACGTTTTTCAGGATGGTTCTGCTGGGTGAGGTTTTTACTGTCTGACTGTATTTACAGGTTTTGGACCACTGGGACCCCCAGAGCAGTTTTTCTGCCCCTGCCCTCCCCAACAGCGCCCCCTATCTGCACTGGCCCTCAGCGGCAGAGCCCTCCCAAGGCTTTGACCTGAGCAAACCTGACCCTTATGACCTGTACTCCAAGTCCAGGGCTATGTATGAGAGTAGGCGTAAGTAGACCCCCCCTCCCACCTCCCAAATACTGATACTTGCAGGGGTCCTATCCTGAGAGCTGCTTAATTTAAGGGCTTTTTTCTGTCCTGCTGAAAATCAGTCAATGCACCCATGACATACACTTGGGCATGGACGTGCTGGGTCAAAAATATGGGCCTCACTCTGTTTCAGTCATGTGAAAAAAATAGGACACCCCCTGAAAACCTTGTCATGTGATCAATACTGAGAATGAAGGTCATCTAACTAACCTCAGACGTTTAGTCTGGTCGGCTCTTGATTGAAGTTGAAGTGAGGGGTGAAGAAGATCACCATGGCCAGATCCAAAGGGCTCTCTGACGCCTTCAGGAAGAAGGGTGGAGATGCAGATCAATGTCGGCTAAATCATTTACAAGTGGAGAACATTTACAACTACTGCCAACCTGTCCAGGTCAGGACGTCCCAGCAAGCTCATCCCAAGAAGTAGCAGGTAGATGTTAGCACCACAGCAGATGTTAATGTACACCCTACCATTAGACCATGAGGGCGTCCTAATTTTATCACATGACTGTACACAGAAGGACGTCATGTGGCTCTTACACCAATCGGCCATAACATTAAAACCACTGGTATTAAAAGGTGGTTATCACTGTGGCCCCCAGGGGTCACGAGCTCGAGTCCTGAGCCATGTCGCTTTGCCATCAGCAGCCAGAGTCAGAGGGAGCACAATCGGCCATGCTTTCTCCGGGTGGGTAGATGGCGCTGTTTCCCTTCATCCCTCCTAAACCAATATCGATCAGGGCTTTCCTCCAAGCCTGTCGGCTACCCGCCGAGTCCTTACCACCCTAGTGTTGGGAGCGTTGCTAGCTTTGCTAATGCTAGTGGGTTACGAACAGAGCTACAAACAGGTGGGTTGACTGGCAGTACTAAACTGGGAGGAAAAAATGGGAAATTTTGATAATATCTCACTGACGTTACGGGCTAAGATATCTGAGAGACATATGTCCCATATTCTCCCAGAGCAGAGCGATGTACACCTATCTGAGAAGAGAGAGAAAAAAAACATCACTGTAGCCCCCAGGGGTCACGAGCTCGAGTCCCGAGCCATGTCGCTTTGCCATCAGCAGCCAGAGTCAGAGGGAGCACAATCTGCCATGCTCTCTCCGGGTGGGTAGATGGCACTGTATCCTTCATCCCTCCTAAACCAATATCGATCAGGGCTTTCCTCCAAGCGTGTCGGCTACCCGCCGAGTCCTTACCACCCGCCGAGTCCTTACCACCCTAGTGTCGGGAGCGTTGCTAGCTTTGCTAGTGCTAGTGCATAGGGGGAGCTACAAACAGGTGGGGTGACTGGCTGTACCAAATTGGGAGAAAAATGGGAAAATTTGATAAACAGATTTTTTAAATGGCCAAAAAAATTATAATTAATACAAAAATGTAATAAAAATAAATTAAATGTATTAAAATGTCAGTCCGTCAGTGTGTTTCAACCCCCTAAAGCAGCCGAGTGTAATCAGAGTATTCAGTCAAACACTGTGTAAACACATTTGGAGCAGTTCTGACCAGTTCTGACCATTCTGCAGGCCCGGCCAGGCCTCCAGAATGAGGCGTGACTTCGGAGGATGTTTATCAGTTATCCTATTGGCAGTAAGTGTGTCAGTGTAGGATATTGTATTCATGTGGAATCAGTGTGCTCTGCTGAATGAAGGCAATTCAGGCCGCTGTTGTTTCTCTTCAGTGTGTATTTCTGTTTCACACACACACACACACACACACACACACTGCTCAGCTCCTTTTAGCTTTTTTTTTTTTTTTTTTTTTTTTTTTTTTTTTTTTCTTCATTCCTCCTGTGTTGAAATGAAAGGGACTGGCGGGCCTTGTTCCTCAGCGCTGCGGAGCGTTCTGACAGGTTGAGTTTGTTTAGTTTTATTTCATGTAAAGTGTTGTGCAGGGTTGCGTGCCGAGCAGCTCAAATGAAGGGACTGTTTGTTACCTGTAAAAAAAAATGCTGAATATATAGATTACAGCACTCTGAAAGGGTTTTCCAGCTGCGTGGATATACAGTGTGATGGATGGCTGAGTGTCACGTACATAAATACGATGAATTCAATAAGAAAAACTGCATTAAAAAACAGCATTTCGTCCCCCCACCCCACCCCACCCCACCCTCGTACAGCTGCTGTTCTGGAGATACGAGGTTTTGGCTTGACTCTGGAAATGAGCATATCGCTGCTGTCCAATGAAAAGCCTGTCTGTGTTTTTTGGTTTTCTCAATGACTCGAGCCCTGTAGCTGCTTCTGTCCAATGCGTCAGAGCGTCTGGACCAATAGAAACGCTCCAAATGACCTGGGATCAACTATGCCAGGTGACCAGCTAGTTCAGCTAGTCCAGCTAGTCCAGCTAAACCAGGGCCAGAGCAGCTTAATCTCTTATCAGGTATTTTGGAGTCCCACAGGGTTCGGTTTTAGGGTTTGTGACTTTACTTGTGACAGTAATGCAGTTACACTATATGGACAAAAGTATTGGGACACCTGCTTATTCATAGTTTCTTCCAAAATCAAGGGTATTAAAAGAGTTTATCCTGCTTCTGTTGAAGTAACTGTCTTACCTCGTTCACCCCCAACTCTGTAACTCATCTTACTCAAAAGTACTGGATGGAGCACCATGGGGGGCTTTATACCCCTCTACTGGCCCACACCTGGCATTAGGCAGCATGGTGCCGATAGGCCTACTCTTGTGACAATACTTCTCTACTAGACAAGCTGTGTCAGCAATAGGTGGAACTTAAAGTAGCTGAATGCATTCATTAGCTGGGATGGCCATAAATATTTGGACGCACAGTGTATGTTCTGCATTAGAACTGTTATCTGACACCCCGCCAGTCTAGTTTCACTGCAATGCTGCTTGTGAATATATCTACGCTGATGGGCGCGGTGGTCTTGAAATGAGGGGTGTTCAGGTCAGTTTCTGGAGTATTGCTGGAGTATTGCTGTGCTGTGCTCTTGGCAACGGAAAACACCGGAGGAGCTCCACTGACTGAAAACAGCCTAGGCAGACGTCAACAGTCAGGCGTTCGTTGCTATCTTGACAGTGAATTGTCAACACAGGATGTCAACGTGCAGCCCGACGCTCATACAATCCCCCCCCCCCCCCACTTTACACCTGAAACAGCAACCCGCCAAGGTCATTCAGACCGCACCTGGCTCTTAAAGGGAGCGGCGAGCGACGAGTTGATTGGTTTATTACTGCACGCTACACCCCCAAAAAAAAAACAGTAAGGTGAACTTTTCCTGTTGTTATCATAGCAAAGACACACCGACACGCCCCCTAAATCAAGCTGCACAGTGCACCATTGACGGCTTGCCAAAAGATTGCTAAAATAGCATCTAAACACTTCTCAGGGATCTTTCTTTAATTCTGAAAACAATGGAAATAATGTATTTCACCGAAAAAGCTAAGAAAACTTACCTGCATATATTTAAATTATTCTACAGCAGACAGGTTTTGGGCCATAGAGGCGCTAGCTGACTGGTTGGCGAGCTGACTGGTTGGCGCGAGCTGACTGGTTGGCACTAGCTGACTGGAGTTGTAAAGCTCTGGGTAAACCTGTACTCTGGGGTTTTGCTCAAATGCTTTATATTAACCCATTCATTTTGGACTTGCTCGGGAGCGCCCTCTAGTGTCTGACAAAGCCGTGAGACTTTCTCAAGTGATGATTCTCGTCTCTACAAGTAATTCTAAACAGAGCGTCTGTTTATATAAAGAGACAAAGATTTGATAAAGTCCCGCCCTTCAACCAAAAGAGCCAATTAGCTTAGCGATGTGGAGATCTTCTGGAGGTCTTCAGTTTCCAGTAGGTTGGTCTCTCCTCTTTCACAGAGATGGGGGCCTGGTCTTGTGCGACTGCAAATCAATGGAGGAGGTGTTTTGCGAAGACGGCCGCCGAGTTTACAGACTTGCCTATAAGGGCTTTGGTTCAGCCTTTTCAACAGCGCCAGTGGAGTGATACTGTTTTAGTGTAAAAGTGAAAAGGCCTAGAGCACTTCTTCCAACCAATCAGATTGTGAGGGCGGGACTTATTGATTTGGAAAAGACGGGTAAGTCGGGGGTAAGCGGAGTGAAACGCCCAGTAAAATCAGCGTAAAGTGCAGCTTCAGCGTCATACACAAATGTACCCAAACTTTTGAACGGGGGTGTATGGTTGTGAGAGCCTGGGTTTGTGAGAGTACATTGAGTGTAAGTGTGTGTGAGTGTGTGAGTGTGTGTCTGTGTGTGTGTGTGTGTGTGTGTGTGTGTGTGTGTGTGTGTGGTAGGGCTGTGATTTATGGGCTGTCCTTGCTGTTTATCTTCCAGAGCCAGGTTTGCCTCGGCCCGGTTATCCAACCGACCCCTCGGGTGAGTGACCATCAGATACAGCAAATCACACACACACACACACACACACACACAGTCCTGCACTGAGAGGGTTTTATTGTGTTTTACTGTTTCAGATTTCTTAAGAATGATTAGATTGATTTCCTGCCATCAGCAGCCAGAGCCTGAGGGAGCACAATCGGCCTTGCTCGCTCCGAGTGGGTAGATGGCTCCCTCTCTCTCTCTCTCCCTCTCTCTCTCTCTCTCTCCCCACATCACTTCAACGTGATGCTGATTGGCACGATGCATCAGAGCTGGGTACCCGGCGCTTTCATCCGAGTGCGTTGGTTGCTCGGCGATGTTGCGCTGGGTGGCAGTCGGAAAAGAGGCGGTGGCTGGTGGTGCATGTGCCGGAGGAGGCATGTGTCAGTCCTCACCCTCCCAGTGTGGGGAGCATTACGTGTGACTGTGGGAGAGAACTAATCAGTGGGTAATCTGAGGGGAGAAAAGTTAATAAAAATAAATAAATAAATAAATAAAATAAATAAAATAAATAAATAAAATAAATAAATAGGATTAATTTGGTAGAGTTTGAATTTTGCTGCCGGCAGATTGGAGAGCGGCAGACGTTCTCCTCCGTGTGCTGTACATTGTGTGAGGGAATGTGTGTGTGTGTGTTTTTGACACTAGTCTGCATCTTGTTTCCATGGCAGCAGAGTTTCATGAGGTGGAGGTGAATCTCCGGAGAGAGAAGTCGGGATTTGGTTTCCGGATCCTGGGCGGAGAGGAGGCGGGACAGCCTGTGAGTCCGGAGGCTCAAGAGAAGGCTCGTACTCAAAAACTAACACACACACACACACACACACACACATATATATACACACACACACTCATACACACCCAAAAATGTGGTATTTTTGAAGGCTTTTATTGCTATAAAATAATAATATTAATTTATTATTATTATTATTACTATTATTATTATTATACACATAATATTCTATATAATTATCTTTGTTTATTTTTGCTTAACTACATAAAATAATTAAAGTACTGGTTTGAATCCCAGGTCAGGCTGCTTGCCATCAGCAGCCGGAGTCAGAGAGTGCACAGTTAGCCTTGCTCTCTCAGGGGTGGGTTGATGGCTCTTCCTCCCCACATCACTCCTTCGACTGTGCTAGGCTTGGCCCTCCTTGTGAAGTTGGGACCATTGCTAGTGATAGGGGGAGTTCACATAAACAGGGCTTGAGTAATTGACCTTCAAAGGGTTGAAAAATTGGGTTAAAACGTGAATGAATGATACAGAAAAGCTAAAAACTGTTTTCCATTTTTTCCGATAGAAAAAATTTAAGAAAAAAAAGGAATAAAAAGTCGTACAAAAATATGTTAAATGAAAAATAAAATAAATATAATACAATTAAAAAAAATTTTAAGGATTAGCATTTATTAATTTTATTTCAAGTATTTTTATATTTAATAAATAATAATTTATGTATTTTTATTTTCATATTTCACCCATATTAGAAATGAAGTGCACTTAGATATTAATTAAGTGCTGGTCTGTTATAAATACTGGAAATGCAAAAAAACGATTTGCGCTGGATGTGTGTGTGTGTGTGTGTGTGTGTGTGTGTGTG
This sequence comes from Salminus brasiliensis, assembly GCF_030463535.1. NCBI lineage: Eukaryota > Metazoa > Chordata > Actinopteri > Characiformes > Bryconidae > Salminus > Salminus brasiliensis. The sequence continues at coordinate 2,539,627 of NC_132879.1, forward strand.
TGTGTGTTTGTCAGTGACAGTGTGAGCTGCAGTGTTGATTAAAGTGTGAACATTTCTGCTCTGGCAGACACACAGTCATTTTAATTAAGGCTGAGAGAAGTCAGAGAGAACACACACACACACACACACACTTCTGCTCATGGCCTTCAACTAACAAGCTGAAGCTCAGACAGTGAGGCAGTAATGTACAGTGGGGTACACTTCACTGCAGCGTCTGATTAACGCCCTGTCCTCCACTCGCCCTGCTGTTTGTTTATGTGGGGTTGATAGAGGGAGTCCAGCAGAGCAGGGAGGGTCCGGTTGAGTGATGCTGTGTTGAAGCCGCGAGTGTGTGTGTGTGTGTGTGTGTGTGTGTGTGTTAGTGTGTGTGTGTGTTTAAACAGCTCCCATCCATTTATACTGCATTGACCCATCAAATTCTGTACGAAGGGCCCTCACCCCAGTTCTTCACTCTCATACACTACACGGCCAAATGTTTGTGGACACCCCTTCCAATGAGTGCATTTAGCTATTTTAATCTGAACCCATTGCTGACACAGCAGTACAGCTTGTCTAGTCCCTTTAGAGAAGAACTGGCAATAGAATAGGACTCTCAGGAGCAGATCAGCATCATGAACCTAATATTGGCACCATGCTGCCCAAAGCCAGGCGTGGGCTAGAGGGGTATGAAGCCCACCCCCCAGCATTGAGCTGTGGAGCAGTGGAAGAACTGTGTTCTCTGCAATGATGGTGGTGCTCTAACCAATAGTTTTGCTATCATGACCCAGGAATTGCTGGTTCGAATCCCAGGTCGTGCTGCCTGCCATCAGTAGCCGGAGCCTGAGAGAGCACAACTGGCTCAGGCGTCTGTTAGCTGATGAATGAGAGCTGGGTACCCGGGGCTTTCCTCCGAGCGTGTTGGTTGCTTGGTGACGTTGCATTGGCTTCAGATTCCTTCACAATTGTATGAATATGTTGAACTGTCCTGTGCAGATCTTGATCGGGGCGATCATAGAGAACAGTCCGGCGGATAAAGACGGCCGATTACGCCCGGGAGACGAGCTGCTGTCAGTGGACGGAATCCCTGTGGCGGGGAAACCCCACCGTTACGTCATCGATCTGATGCATGGGGCAGCCCGCAACGGCCAGGTCAAAATGACCATACGGAGGAGAGCACAGTCTGCAGGTGAGAGGTCAAATGTGGTTCACCAGGCTGTGTGCAGAAGGTACAGTGAGGTACAGTACGGTGAAGTATAGTAGGGTGAGGTACAGTACGGTGAAGTACAGTACAGTGAAGTACAGTACAGTGAGGTACAGTACAGGGAGGTACAGTACAGTGAGGTACAGTACTATAAGATACAGTACCGTAAGATACAGTACAGTGAGGTACAGTACAGTAAGGGTACAGTACTATAAGATACAGTACAGTGAGGTACAGTACAATAAGATACAGTACAGTGAGGTACAGTACAGTGAGGTACAGTACAGTGAGGTACAGTGCAGTAAGGGTACAGTACTATAAGATACAGTACAGTGAGGTACAGTACAGTAAGATACAGTACAGTGAGGTACAGTACTATAAGATACAGTACAGTGAGGTACAGTACAGTGAGATACAGTACAGTGAAGTACAGTGCAGTACGATACAGTACAGTGAGGTACAGTACTATAAGATACAGTACAGTGAGGTACAGTGCAGTAAGATACAGTACAGTGAGGTACAGTACTATAAGATACAGTACAGTGAGGTACAGTACAGTAAGATACAGTGCAGTAAGATACAGTACAGTGAGGTACAGTACAGTGAGGTACAGTACAGTAAGATACAGTGCAGTAAGATACAGTACAGTGAGGTACAGTACAGTAAGATACAGTGCAGTAAGATACAGTACAGTGAGGTACAGTACAGTAAGATACAGTATAGTAAGATACAGTACAGTGAGGTACAGTACTATAAGATACAGTACAGTGAGGTACAGTACAGTAACATACAGTACAGTGAGGTACAGTACTATGACGTACACTATGGTGAGGTACAGTACGGTGAAGTATAGTAGGGTGAGGTACAATACGGTGAGGTACAGTACAGTGAGGTACAGTACAGTAGGATACAGTACTGTGAGGTACAGTACTGTGAGATACACTATGGTGAGGTATAGTACTGTGAAGTGTAGTAGGGTGTGGTACAATATGGAATCAGTACAGTGAGGTACAGTACAGTAAGATACAGTGCAGTAAGATACAGTACAGTGAGGTACAGTACAGTAAGATACAGTATAGTAAGATACAGTACAGTGAGGTACAGTACTATAAGATACAGTACAGTGAGGTACAGTACAGTAACATACAGTACAGTGAGGTACAGTACTATGACGTACACTATGGTGAGGTACAGTACGGTGAAGTATAGTAGGGTGAGGTACAATACGGTGAGGTACAGTACAGTGAGGTACAGTACAGTAGGATACAGTACTGTGAGGTACAGTACTGTGAGATACACTATGGTGAGGTATAGTACTGTGAAGTGTAGTAGGGTGTGGTACAATATGGAATCAGTACAGTGAGGTACAGTACAGTAAGATACAGTACAGTGAGGTACAGTACTATAAGATACAGTACAGTGAGGTACAGTACTGTTAGGTACAGTAGATTGACATACAGTAGTGTTAGGTACAGTAGTGTTAGGTACAGTAGCTTAAGGTACAGTAGATTTAGGTACAGTATGGTGAGGTATAGTAGATTGAGGTACAGTAGTGTTAGGTACAGTAGGGTGAGGTATATTACAGTGAGCTACAGTAGTGTTAGGTACAGTAGATTGAGGTACAGTAGATTTAGGTACAGTATGGTGAGGTACAGTAGATTGAGGTACAGTAGGGTGAGGTTAGGTGTTAGGTATGCTACAGTGAGGTGCAGTACGGTAAGGTACAGTAGGGTGAGGAATGGTACGGTGAGGTACAGTACGGTAAGGTACAGTACGGTGAGGTACGGTAATATTAAGTGCTATTTAATGTCTGCTTGGTCTGATGCTCAGACCAGGCCAGTTTTAAGAAATTAGAATTTGCTGGCAGTTCTTTGATGGGTTTAAAGGGTTAACATGGTTTTACTCACCCAGATCTGCTGACTGTCCCTGTCGCTCCTCCTCAGGTGAGCAGTGTCCTCAGAACGGCCGCAGTCCCGGCTCCATCTCCACCCAGCACAGCTCGCCCAGGAGCGACTTCAATTCAGGAACCTTCTCCAACAACTCCGCCCCCGCCGAGACGGCAGCCAATCAGAGCCTGCAGGCCAGTGACGTCATCATCCAGCGGAAAGAGAGCGAGGGGTTCGGATTCGTCATCATCAGCTCGCTGAACAGGCCGGAGACGGCCACTGCTGGTCAGTGTGTACGGATCTCGTCTTAACCTTCACGATGCAGCAGACACACGGCCTCCCCAGACTGGGAGGCTTGTGAAAATGGAGCAGCACTTGATGAGCAGCAGTTAGACCGTAGGGCCGGTCTAGGGCTGTGAAATTAAGCTAGTGTAGCTGTGCCTAGCCTAATCTAGTGGCCCTATTTCTACTACTTACTTTTTTAAAAAGTAAGATCACGCCAGAGAATATAAGGGTTTTAGAAAATTGAGTTTTTCACATATAATTAATAATTAATTGATAATTGATATATTTTTTAAATGTGTAAATGTCCTATGAACTACTACAATTATATCAGGTGACAGAAATTTAATATGCAGTGTGATTGGAACCACCAAAGACATCCAGAAGCTGGTAGAAAGACAAAACCGACAGCTCCTCAATAGAGGCGTGAAAACAAACCATAATAAATGATCATGAACGATAAATAAATAAATAAATAAATAGGATCACAATCTGTCAGACGCTCATGTCTGGATCTGAGCACCGGGGGAGACACAGTAGCAGGGCCTGCGGTATGACAGCGTGTATCTGTGCCTGCCGGCGAATAAGAGACTGAGAGTGAGGGGTAGCGTGGTGCTCAGGGGAACGTCTCCCTCTCTTGACTGAGTCTCTCATTATCACGAGTCAGCCGGGTGTGATTCTGAGGGCGGCGGTCCACAACAGAGGGGCTGGATTTTTGCACAGGGGGTTCAGCATCTTGGACCGCGGCACCCGCGACCAGGGCACCTCATTTGTTGCTTTCCTGCGGTGGGACTGCGACAATCGCCCATTTGTACATCCAAGCACATTTTCGCCTGTTAGAACCCCCGTATGTTTGGGGCTGTGGAGGGGCGAGGTTGGGGCTGTGGAGGAGCGAGTTTGGGGCTGTGGAGGGGCGAGTTTGGGGCTGTGGAAGGGCGAGTTTGGGGCTGTGGAGGGGCAAGTTTGGGGCTGTGGAAGGGCGAGTTTGGGGCTGTGGAAGGGTGAGTTTGAGGCTGTGGAGGGGCGAGTTTGGGGCTGTGGAAGGGTGAGTTTGAGGCTGTGGAGGGGCGAGTTTGGGGCTGTGGAAGGGTGAGTTTGGGGCTGTGGAAGGGAGAGTTTGGGGCTGTGGAAGGGAGAGTTTGGGGCTGTGGAAGGGAGAGTTTGGGGCTGTGGAGGGGCAAGTTTGGGGCTGTGGAGGGGCGAGTTTGGGGCTGTGGAGGGGCAAGTTTGGGGCTGTGGAA
>NC_132879.1:2549215-2556715 GCF_030463535.1 Salminus brasiliensis
TTTGCGAGGTCAGACACTGATGTTGGACAAGAGGCTCTGGCTTGCAATCTCCATTCGATGGAGATCATCTTGGCCAGTCAAGTTTTTTCAGACCAAACCTACCCAACCATGCCTTTATGGACCTTCAGCCATGCTGGAGCAAAACAGGCCTCTCCACAAACTGATTCCACCAAGCTGGAGTCCAGAATGTCCTATAGGGCCAACCCTGATAAACAACCCCACAGCATTATCCCTCCTCCACCAAACTTTACAGCTGGCGCAGTGCAGTGCAGTGCAGTCAGGCAGGAAACTAACACTGTTCTGGCGTTCATCAAACCATCAAATCTGCCAAAAAGGGAAGCGTGATTCATCGAGCTTTACACCACTTCATCTAACGCTTGGTATTGAGCTTGGTGGCAGCTGCTCAACCACGGGAAGCCTTGCCATTTAGTTCACAGGCGGAGAAATCCTGTACAGTTGTTTATATACGCCCTACATTAGTGTTTATTCCCTCTCATCCACACACACACACACACACACACACGCTCTTTCTGTCTCTCTCCTTGTTATACAACATCACTTATCTCCTGCGGAGTTAAATAATTCACCTGTGTGCCTCTTTAAAAGACTTTTGAATCATTCATCCAGGCCTTCAGGGAGCGCAGATTCTCCTCGTGGTTCCTCTCGCTCCTCCACTCCACTGCCCTCCTCTCAGCCCCTCTCAGCGCTCCACTACTCCGAGTTAAACTTCCCAAGTCATCGAAACGTGGCTCCGCTCATTAGTGTCATCGTCTAGTCTTTGTCCTCCAAGGGAGGAAAGAAAACAGACCCACACGCAGGCTGACACCCAGCAGGGCCTGGGGTCTACAAGCAGCCACTTAGTCCTCCGCTCAGCCGAGGTGTCTGCGACTAGCTGCCATGAATTAGAGATGCGTCGTTTTCTGTTTATTGCGCTTCGTGTGTTTGAAGGTAAAACCCCACTGTTTCTCGATAATACTGAAGAAGAACGACTCAGATTCCTTCCTAAGGCGGCGTTGAATGGATCCAGACGTCTGTCGCCACGGCAACAACAGCCAACACAACTATAGCATATATTCTACTTACTATCCAAACCCATCAGTCAACCGACACGAGTCTTCTGAGTCATATTTTAACAATGCATAAGGAAAACCTTGTATGTATTAACTGAAATGTAACAACAGTGATTTAGATACAATAGTAGCTTGTTTCTGAGCACTGCCGTTGTATGGTTCCCATGGCAACACATCAAATAATACATTTAATTTATAACGCAATGTAAATTTAGTAAATAAAGGGTTAAAATTCAAAAGGTGCCACAAGCTAATCTACGCAAAGAGTCCGTTTACAATTCGTCATACTGCAGTTTGGCCCCTCCCACTAATCCTGAAGCTATGAGCAGGATCGTTTCATCTGGAGCTGCTTCCTGAACGAGGAACTTAGTGAACAGAAAGGGAAAAAAGGAATATTATATAATATATGATATAATACATATATATATATAATATTTACGGGAAATTAAGGGAAAACATTGTAATGCACCTACTTCACGTTCCCGCTGGAGCACGCCCCCTTGAGTGGCCAATCATTCGGCAGCACGGCTGCAGCGTTTCTCAGCAGGGTTTTCCACTGTTTCCAGGCTCATTCAGTAGACTGGCTCATCCAGGTTTGCTTGCTTTCCCTCTTACTTGAACTTTAGCATGTCGCTAAACTAAACTCTCGACTGCAGTGGGCTTGATTTCTTTACCCACCTGTTTTCAGAGCGTGGCTTCAACCACTCAGTGAGCTACAGAGCCTGAATTCCAGCTGTTTCTGCGAACCTGTTTCTGTGAACATTACCGCCGCCTCGTTTCCACGGCAACTCAACACTCCGTCAATGGCGTTTGTCTCTTCAGCTACAGGTCAGAGGTGAAAGCTCGGCAGGACGTAAAGCCGGACATTAGGCAGGCCCCGTTCACAGATTACCGCCAGCCTCCGGTGGATTACCGGCACCCTCCTGTAGCCGACTACAGACACCCCCCGCTGCTGGACTACAGGCAGCTGCCCACAGACCCCCGCAGCTTCGCCATCCCGGACTACAGACAGCAACAGGTAAGCAAGCACACGGCAGCAGGAGTCTGCGGACTCTCATGCAGGTAGTCTTTCGGCACAGCCTGAATCTTGGAGGATGCACTGTACTTAGCTAGGGACCTTAGCTTAGCTCTAGAGCTACAAGACTACAGTGTGATAGCCTGCAGTTAGACCACCTAGCGAGGGCTTCCCCATCACAGGAAGCCACACGCACTGGGAGGGTTAAGGCTAGCATTATACACACCAAGGGCCCTGTTTTAGCCATCTTTGGGCGAGCCATCACGGTGCACTGTGCAGCTTGATTTAGGGGCGTGTCGGTGTCTTTGCTATGGTAACGACGGGAAAAGTTCGCCTTGTGTCTTAATTAATCATGGGTGTGTTTTTTTTCAGATGTATATTTCCTATTAAATTAGCTTTAATATATGTTTTAATGGTATGTAATATTTTGATGCTGAATCACCGCTTTAGGACTGTAAGGTTTACTGTTATGTACAGTATTGATCTGTATGCTGGAAGGAGACCTACCTCATTCCTTTAATGCAGTATTGACATTTTAAAATGACTGAATGTGTGTGTGTGTGTGTGTGTGTGTGTGTGTGTGTGTGTGCAGGATTTTGATTTCTTCACAGTGGAGTTGGAGAAAAGTGTTAAGGGCTTTGGGTTCAGTATCCGAGGAGGGCGGGAGTATAAGATGGACTTGTTCGTTCTCCGATTGGCCGAGGACGGACCAGCCATTCGCAACGGGAGGATGAGGGTGAGTGACGTCACTTTTAGCTTTCCATTACAGACAGGCTGAAGCTACTGGAGCCATTTCCGTTCATCTGTTATTGATGAACTAGTTACATATTGACGAATTATGATGGATGAATTATTAAATCAAACTCTTTGTTTGTGATGGTGTTTGATGGAGAATGATGGAGTTTAGTGGAGAATGATGGTGTTTGATGTAGAATGTACTGATGTAGAGCGATGGTGTTTGATGGAGTTTAGTGGAGAGTGATGTTGTTTGATGGAGTATGATGGTGTTTGATAGAGAATGATGGTGTTTGATGGAGTATGATGGTGTTTGATGGAGTATGATGGTGTTTGATGGAATATGATGGTGTTTGATGGAATATGATGGTGTTTAGTGGAGAATGATGGTGTTTGATGGAATATGATGTTTTTTTAGTGGAGAATGATGGTGTTTGGTGAAGGATGATGGTGTTTGGAGGAGAATGATGGAGTTTGGTGGGGAGTGATGGTGTTCTATGAAGAATAATGGTGTCTGGTGGAGAATAATGGTAGAAAAAATGGTGTCTGATTGAGAATGATGGTGTTTGATGGAGTATGATGGTGTTTGATAGAGAATGATGTTGTTTGATGGAGTATGATGGTGTTTGATGGAGTATGATGGTGTTTGATGGAGTATGATGGTGTTTGATGGAATATGATGGTGTTTGATAGAGAATGATGGTGTTTGATGGAGTATGATGGTGTTTGATAGAGTATGATGGTGTTTGATAGAGAATGATGGTGTTTGATGGAGTATGATGGTGTTTGATGGAGTATGATGGTGTTTGATGGAATATGATGGTGTTTGATGGAATATGATGGTGTTTAGTGGAGAATGATGGTGTTTGATGGAATATGATGTTTTTTTAGTGGAGAATGATGGTGTTTGGTGAAGGATGATGGTGTTTGGAGGAGAATGATGGAGTTTGGTGGGGAGTGATGGTGTTCTATGAAGAATAATGGTGTCTGGTGGAGAATAATGGTAGAAAAAATGGTGTCTGATTGAGAATGATGGTGTTTGATGGAGTATGATGGTGTTTGATAGAGAATGATGTTGTTTGATGGAGTATGATGGTGTTTGATGGAGTATGATGGTGTTTGATGGAGTATGATGGTGTTTGATGGAATATGATGGTGTTTGATAGAGAATGATGGTGTTTGATGGAGTATGATGGTGTTTGATAGAGTATGATGGTGTTTGATAGAGAATGATGGTGTTTGATGGAGTATGATGGTGTTTGATGGAGTATGATGGTGTTTGATGGAATATGATGGTGTTTGATGGAATATGATGGTGTTTAGTGGAGAATGATGGTGTTTGATGGAATATGATGTTTTTTTAGTGGAGAATGATGGTGTTTGGTGAAGGATGATGGTGTTTGATGGAATATGATGGTGTTTGATGGAATATGATGGTGTTTGATAGAGAATGATGGTGTTTGATGGAGTATGATGGTGTTTGATAGAGAATGATGGTGTTTGATGGAGTATGATGGTGTTTGATGGAGTATGATGGTGTTTGATGGAATATGATGGTGTTTGATGGAATATGATGTTTTTTTAGTGGAGAATGATGGTGTTTGATGGAATATGATGTTTTTTTAGTGGAGAATGATGGTGTTTGGTGAAGGATGATGGTGTTTGGAGGAGAATGATGGAGTTTGGTGGGGAGTGATGGTGTTCTATGAAGAATAATGGTGTCTGGTGGAGAATAATGGTAGAAAAAATGTTGTCTGATTGAGAATGATGGTGTTTGCTGTGGAATGGCGGAGTTTGCTAGGGAATGGTGGTGTTTGCTGGGTACTGACAGTGTTTGCTGGGGAATGGTGGTGTTTGCTGGGTAATTGTGGTGTTTGCTGGGTACTGGTGGAGTTTCCTGGGGAATGGCGATGTTTACTGGGTACTTGTGGTGGTTGCTGGGTACTGGTGGTGTTTGCTGGGGAATGGCAGTGTTTGCTGGGGAATGGCGGTGTTTGCTGGGAACTGGCAGTGTTTGCTGGGCAATGGTGCTGTTTGCTGGGTACTGGTGGTGTTTGCTGGGTACTGGTGGTGTTTGCTGGGTAATGGCAGTGTTGCGGGTAATGGCAGGAAATAGCAGTGTTTGCTGGGGAATGGCAGTGTTTGCTAGGAAATGGTGGTGTTTGCTGGGGAATGGTAGTATTTTCTGGGTACTGGCAGTGTTTGCTGGGGAATGGCGGTGTTTGCTGGGTACTGATGTTGTTTGCTGGGGAATGGCGGTGTTTGCTGGGGAATGGCGGTGTTTGCTGGGGAAAGGCGATGTTTTCTGAGTACTGGCGGTGTTTGCTGGGTACTGCCGGTGTTTGCTGGGGAATGGCGGTGTTTGCTGGGTACTGGCGGTGTTTGCTGGGGAATGGCGGTGTTTGCTGGGTACTGGTGGTGTTTGCTGGGGAATGGCGATGTTTTCTGGGGAATGGCGATGTTTGCTGGGTACTGGCGGTGTTTGCTGGGGAATGGCGATGTTTGCTGGGGAATGGCGATGTTTGCTGGGTACTGGCGGTGTTTGCTGGGTACTGGTGGTGTTTGCTGGGGAATGGTGGTGTTTGCTGGGTACTGGTGGTGTTTGCTGGGGAATGGCGGTGTTTGCTGGGTACTGGTGGTGTTTGCTGGGGAATGGTAGTATTTGCTGGGGAATGGCAGTGTTTGTTTTTAATTATCTTCTTAACCCTCACATCTGTGATCCTGGCCTCTTCTGCAATCTATCAGAACCCTCTTGTTTATCTCCAGTGACCCGTCACTCTCCTGTCTTTTGGTTTATGGTGACCCAGCGGCCCTCTTCAGCGATCCCGCTCTCTCTCTGTTTCTCTGTTGTTTATTTTGCTCGGTTTCCTTCAGCAGTGCTTATCTGTAATGAAGCTGTTGGAGCTAATATGAGTAAGATTGCTCCAGGGGGCTCTCACTCTCGTCTGTCTGTCTGTCTGTCTGTCTGTCTGTCTGTCTCTTCTCTCCTTTACTTTCCTCTTCTGAGGTGAACGTAAGCTTTTAGAACATGTCCCAGGGCTCTACGGGACTCTGCTGGATTTATTCATTAGATGCAGCCTCAAACTAATTATTGACGGATAAGTCAGGACACAGTCGTGTAACATCGCCCTGAAAAGTTCATCTTTTCACAGCTGTTATATGACAGCAGGGTCTGTGGCAGGAAAAATGCATTTTTGCCATTTGGAAATAATTTCTGGTATTTTACGAGCGGAGCTCAGAGCCGGCGTGTTCTCCGCTGATAACAAAGTACCTTCTTTTCCTATGAATTATTCCTGACTCATAAATAATTTCTGTAATTGACTCCTTCACTACAGTGCAAAACATACTAACACCATTATACCATATACAGTATACACAGATCAGCCAAAACATTAAAACTACTGAGACCTGAAGTCCATAACACTGATGATGATCTGGATCCAGTGGCTCAGGTCAGTTCCTGAAGGTGATGGAAAGGTGCTGAAGCGGGAAAAATGGACAAGCGTAAGAATCCGAGACACTTTGACAGGAACCAAACTGTGAGGTTCTAGACAATGACTGGGTCAGAACTTCTCCAGAACATCAGGCATCCGATGGGGGGTTCCTGCAGCCCTGCAGTAGTATGCAGCGTATGTCAGTATCTGCCAAAAGTACCACCTCAAAATCTGAAGGTGTCCAGACACCACAGGACGTCTTCAGAGTCCGCCATACCTCGACGAGTCAGAGGGGGACCTAGGCAATGTTAGGCAGGTGGTTTTAATGTTATGGCTGAAGGGTGTATGTGGAGTAGTGTTTTCGGTGATTGAGGTGTATAAGCAGCAGCAGCATAATAATGACATCCAGTGCAACGCTCCCCTGCTCTCGACATGAACCCAGAGGAAAGACATCAAACCTGAGAGAGGCTGGAGAGCAGCGCTCTGAGGTGAATCCCGCAGATTAGAAGAATGCTGCAGCATCGCTGTCTCTACAGCTCCCCCCGTTCTGCACACTGCCTGTAATCTCCTCCGCACCAGCAGGATCAGGTTAGCGCTACAGGGTTTGCTGCAGGCTAGCTTTTGGCATATTTCACTCAAACACACACATACACACACACACACACACACACACACACACACACACACACACACAACCACACCCAGTTCACTCAAATACACACTAAAGTTACACAATGAACAGAAATGTCATCTTGCAGGTGTCACATGGTTTCTAGGTGACCCCTGTTGCCAAATGATTGACCTATGTCCAGTATGTATTATGGATTAGGTGGAGAATGGTGGTGTTTGATGGGGAATGGTGGTGTTTGGTGGAGAGTGATGGAGACTGATGGCGTTTGATAGAGAACGGTAGTGTTTAGTGGAGAGTGATGGAGATTGATGGCGTTTGATGGGAATGGTGGTGTTTGGTGGGGAGTGATGGAGACTGATGGTGTTTGATGGGAAATGGTGGTGTTTGGTGGAGAGTGATGGATATTGATGCTGTTTGATGGGGAATGGTGGTGTTTAGTGGAGATTGATGGAGAATGGTAGTATTTGGTGGAGATTATTGGACATTGATGGTGTTTGGTGGTGAATGATAGTGTTTGGTGGTGAATGATGGTGTTTGATGGTGAATGATGGTGTTTGGTGGTGAATAATGGTGTTTGGTGGTGTTGAATGGTGGTGTTTGACGGTGAATGATGGT